>NW_012115955.1:1021114-1034213 GCF_000951035.1 Colobus angolensis palliatus
ACCTCAGTTCAAAATGCAGAAATCACCGGTCTTCTGTGTCCTTCGCGCTGGGAGTTGGAGACTGCAGCTGTTCCTATTCGGCCATCTTGCTCCGCCCCCCTTGACTTATTTCATTTAAGGTAATGGCCTCCAGCTCCATCCATGTTGGTGGAAAATATATGATGTCATTATTTTATGACTGAATAGTATTCAATTATACATCTATGACATTTTCTTTATCCAGTCTTCTACTGATGGACACTTAGGTTGATTCCACATCTTTGCTATTGTGAATAGTGCTGAGAGAAGCATTAGTGCAGGTGTCTTTTTGATATAATGATTTATTTTCCTTTGAGTAGATCCCAGTAGTGAGATTACTGAATTGAATGGTAGTTCTAGTTTTAGTTATTTGAGAAATCTCCGTACTGTCTTCCATAGAGCACATACTAATTTACATTCACGCCAATAGTATATAAGTTCCCTTTTCTCTGCATCCTTGCTAACATCTGTTATTTTTTGTCTTTTTAATAATAGCCATTCTGTCTGGTGTAAGATGATATTTCATTGTGTTTTTGATTTGCATTTCTCTGATGATTAATGATTTGGAGCATTCTTTCTTATGTTTGTTGGCAATTTGTATGTCTTCTTTTGAAAAACGTCTATTCATGCTCTTTGCCCACTTTTTAATGGGATTATTTGGGGTTTTTTTGTTGAGTTGTTTGAGTTTCTTATAAATTCTGACCGTCAGTCCCTGTCAGATGCATAGTTTGCAAATATTTTCTCCCATTTCGCTAGTTGTTTGTTCACTCAGCTGATTATTTCCTTTGCTGTGCAGAAGCTTTTTAGTTTAATTAAATCCCATTTGTCTGTTTTTGTATCTGTTGCCTGTGCTTCTGAGGTCTTGGTGACGAATTTTTTGCCTAGACCAATGTTGAGAAGTTTTCCCTAGGTTTTCTTTTAGTACTTTTATAGTTTCAGATCTTACATTTAATTCATCTTGAGTTGACTTTTTTATATGGTGAGAGAGTAGGATCCAGTTTTATTCTTCTGCAAATGACAATGCAGTTTTTCCAGCACAATTTACTAAAAAGAGTGTCCTTCCCCCAGTGTAAGTTCTTGTTGACCTTATCAAAGATCAGTTGGCTATAAATATGTGCTTTTATTTCTGGGTTCTCTACTCTGCTCCATTGATTTATGTGTTTATACCAGTTCCATGCTGTTTTGATTACTATAGCCTGGTGGTATAATTTGAAGTCAGATAACATGACGGCTCTAGCTTTGTTCTTTTTGCTTGGGATTGCTTTGGCTATTTGGGCTCTTTTTTTAGTTACATATGAATTTTAGGACTATTTTTCTTTCTAAATCTGTGAAAAATGATGTTGGTATTTTGGTAGGAATTGTATTAAATTTGTAGATTGTTTTCAGCAGTACGGACACTTTAATAATACTAATTCTGATCAATTAGCATGGGATGTTTTTCCATTTGGGTTATCTACAATTTCTTTCATCAGTGTTCTGTAGCTTTCTTGGTTGAGGTCTTTCATCTTCTTGGTTAAAAATATTCCTAGATGTTTTAATTTTTTGGTAGGTGTTGTAGATGGGATTGCGTTCTTGATTTGGTTCTCAGCTAGATCATTATTGATGTGTAGAAATGCTACTAATTTTAGTAGATTGATTTTGTATCCTAAAATTTTCCTGAATTTATTTGTTGAATTGAAGAGTTTTTGATGGAATCTTTAGGGTTTTCTAGATATAAGAATGCATCATCAGTGAACAAGGATAATTTGACTTACTTTTTTCCAGTTTGGATGCCTTTTATTTCTTTCACCTGATTGCTCTAGCTAGGACTTACAGTACTACGTTGAATATGGTTGGTGAAAGTGGGCATCGTTGCCTTGTGCCAGTTCTTAGAGGGAATGCTTTAGACTTTTCCCCATTTAATATGGTGCTGGCTGTGGGTCTGATGTATATGGGCTTTATTATTTTGAAGTATTTTCCTTCTGTGCCTAGTTTGTTGAGGTTATCAATTTATCATGTAAGGGATACTGAATTTTATAAAATACTTTTTCTGCATCTGTTGAGATTATCATATAGTTTTTGTTCTCAATTCTGTTAAGTGATGAATCACATCTGTTGCTTTATGTATGTTGAACCATCCTTGCATTCCTCATGTAAAATCCACTTGATCAGTTCTCAAATTGATCCATGGATTCAATGCAATCCTAATCAAAATTTTAGCAAAGAATTTTTTGTAGAAGTTGAGAAACTAATTCTAAAATTTACTTGAAAATATAAAGGACCTACATTAGTCAAAGACATTTTTAAGAAGTTGGAAGGCTGACACCACTTGATTTTAAGACTTCCTACAAAACTACAGTAACCAAGTAGTATGGTAATACTGAAAGGATAGATACATAGAGCCCTTGAACATAAGTGGGATAGTCATAGACAGGCAAAGACAGCCATAGATAATCAATTTTTAACAAAGATACCCACTCAAATTAATGAAGAAATAAATGGTTTTTCAACAACTGAGTATATGCATAAGGAAAAAAATGAACATCAACTCTTACCTTGCTCTGTATACAAAATTCACTTGAAATGACCATACACATAAAACCCCAGAAGAAAACATAGGAGAAAATCCTTGCAACCTTGAGTGGCATATGTCTTTTACATAGGATACAGAAAGCACAATCCATTAAAAATTGATAAACTGAACTTATCAAAATTTACAGCTTTTGCTCCTCAAAGGCACCATTAAGAAATGAAGGCAAGTCACAGAATAGGAGGAAATATTAGCAATACCTATATCTGATGAATAACTTGTAATCACAAAACATAAATTGTACTTAAATCTCAATATTAAGGTTGGGTATAGTGGCTCACATCTGTAATCCCAGTGCTCTGGGAAGCCAAGGTGAGAAAATTGCTTCAGCCCAGGGGTTTGAGACCAACCTAGGCAACACAGTGAGACCCCATCTCTACAAAAAACTTAAAAATATAGTCAGGAGTGGTGGTGCATGCCTGTAGTCTCAGCTACTCAGGAGGCTAAAGCAGGAGGATCACTGCAGCCCAGGAGCTCAAGGCTGCAGTGAGCTATGATCATGCCATTGTATTCCAGCTTGGGCAACAGAGTGAGACCATGTCTCCAGAAAAGAAAAAGAATAAAACCTCAAAATAGTAAAAGGAGAGGCTTTTTTTTTGCAGATGCTGCCACCAACCATGATGGACATCACCGATAATGGTGAGCCCTTAGGCTGTGTCTCTTGACTTCAAGCTGTTTGCAGACCAAGTTCCAAAGACAGCAAGAAGCTTTTGCACTCTGAGCATTAGAGAGAAAATATTTGGTTATAAGGATTCCTGCTTTCACAGAATTATTCCAGGGTTTATGGGTCTACGTGGTGACTTCACAGGCCATAGTGGCACTAGTGGAAAGTCCACTCATGGAAAGAAATTTGATGATGAAAACTTCAGCCCGAAGCATACAGGTCCTGTCATCTTTCCACGGCAAATGCTAGACCCAACACAGATGGTTTCCAGTTTTTCATCTGCATTGCCAAGACTGAGTGGTTAGATGGCAAACATGTGGTCTCTGGGAAGGTGAAAGAAGGCATGAATATCTTGGAGGCCATGGAGCACTTTGGGTTCAGGAATAAGAAGACCAGCAAGAAGATCACCATTGCTAACTCTGTACAAGTCTAATACATTTGACTCATACTTTATCTTAACCATCAGACTACTTTTGCTGTAACCTGGAGAGCACCCCTCCACCCCATTTGCTCACAGTAGCCCATCACCTTTTGCTACTGATGCATTTTTTTTTTTTTTTGAGGCGGAGTCCCCTCTGTTGCCCAGGCTGCAGTGCAGTGGTGCGATCTCAGCTCACTGCAACCTCTGCCTCCTGGGTTCAAGCGATTCTCCCGCCTCAGCCTCCTGAGTAGCTGGGACTACAGGTGCATGCCACCACGCCCTGCTAGTTTTTGTATTTTTAGTAGAGATAGGGTTTCATCATATTGGCCAGGCTCCTCTCGAACTCCTGACCTCATGATTTGCCCGCCTCAGCCTCCCATAGTGCTGGGATTACAGGCGTGAGCTACCGTGCTCAGCTGATGCATTCTTTGGGTTCCATATTTTCCTTATTCCCCTCCAGTTCTAGCTGGATTGCAGAGTTAAGTTTAAGATTATAAAATAAATATTAAATAACAACAAAAATAGTAAAAGGACAAAGAATACAATATATACATGGGCAAATTATTTGAATAGACACTTCATCAAATAAGATTTAGAAATGACCAACAAATATAAGATATAAAATGGCCAAAACAAACATGAAAAGATGTTCAGCATCATCAGTTGGCTGGGAATTGCAAACAAAACTGCAATAAGAAATCACTACATGTCCACTAGGATGGCTAAAATTACAGACTGACAATACCAAATCAGTCTTGGTGGTCGTGTAAACGACACAAACACTTTAGCAAACTATTGGGCAATTTCTTAAAGTTAAGCATATGCTTTTCCTATGACCTAGTTTTTCCACTTTTGGGTATTTTCCCAGAATAAATAAAACATACGTTCACACAAATACCTGTGGTGTGAATGCCCATACCAGCTTTATTCACAGTGGCCCCAAACTGGAAAAACCCCACATGTCTATCAACAGGTGAATGGAGAATCACTGTTGTATATCCATACAATGGAGTACTACTCAGCAACGAAAGGGAATGAACTCTTTATACTCACCACAACATCAAGGAATCTCCAGATCACGATGCCGAGTGAGAGAGGCGAGCCAGAAAAGAGTACATCCTTCATGATTTCTCTTACACACAAATTTAACAACTCAAACTAATCTATAGTGATTTAAAAAACAGATGGGTGGTGTCCTGGCGCCCAGGGTTGGGAAGGGGAGGCAAAGGCGACCAAGGTGTCCCTTGTGGGTGATGAAGGTGTGCTGTCTCCTGATTGTGACCTTGGTTTGTGACCTGAGTGTGCACATAGTCAAACTCACTGGACTGGAAACTTGAAGTGGACACAATTTACTGGACATAAATCATACCCTCAGTAAAGTTTCTAAAAAGCTGCCTTGCCTCTGGTTGGGGGTAATTATAGACTGGGATGGATAGCAAGGAAATCTGGGGAAGCTGATTGGTGCTCACACGGATGTATACATGAGCAGATTCAGTGAGTGGCACACTTAAGATCAGTTATTTTACCCACTGTGCTACTATGCGTGTACATTTCAAACCTCAATTAATAGAAACTGTATACAGCTCACTGATTTAGGCTGAGAGTAATTCCCAGAAATTTTTACAAAAATATTTACTCTTTTTTTTTTTTTGAGATAGAGTCTCGTTCTGTCACCCAGGCTGGACTGCAGTGGTGCAATCTCGGCTCACTGCAAGCTCCACCTCCCAGGTTCACGCCATTCTCCTGCCTCAGCCTCCCGAGTAGCTGGGACTACAGGTGCCCGCCACCACGCCCGGCTAATTTTTCTTTTTTTTTGTTTTGTATTTTTAGTAGAGATGGGGTTTCACTGTGTTAGCCAGGATGGTCTCAGTCTCCTGACCTCGAGATCCGCCTGCCTCGGCCTCTCAAAGTGTTGGGATTACAGGTGAGAGCCAACGTGCCCGGCCAAAAAGATGTACTTGTTTGGTAAAGTAAAAACTCATTTTCATTTGAATTAGAGTTTTATGCATCAAATTTGCTCCAA
Source organism: Colobus angolensis palliatus (assembly GCF_000951035.1). Classification (NCBI taxonomy): domain Eukaryota; kingdom Metazoa; phylum Chordata; class Mammalia; order Primates; family Cercopithecidae; genus Colobus; species Colobus angolensis. The sequence goes on from NW_012115955.1 coordinate 1,026,810, forward strand.
ATGGCACTAACCAATTAATAAGGGAAGGAGAGGAAATCCATCTCTCTTCATGTTCTCACTGGGTGCATCAGGGAATATTGGCATTAAGCTCCTTCTAGCTTTGCAGGTAAACTTTTCCCTCTAGGAAATTGGTGTGAGAGATGCCCTCCAGGAAACTGGCATGAGAGAAAGAAAATAATGCTACATATAAACAGTTTGTTTTCTAAGAAACATTACCTGTTTATGAAATTTTGCCTTGGAGGTGCAAAATACTAAATAATTTATTGAAGTTGCTGCTGAGATGAAGTGTTTTCAGGGAACATAAAATAAATGTTTCTAAAGGTTGTTTGTTTGTTTGTTGTTGTTTTGCACGACCCAGTGTGTTCTGGGAATCTCCCGGCCGACCCCGGGCAGTCTAATGACAGAGACACCTGGGTGACCTCAGGCATTCTAATGAGAGAGACTCCCGGCTGACCCCAGGCATTCTAAAGAATGCAAATTAAACTTGGCTTTTAGTTCAGTTTGCTAAATTGAGGCCTTACTTTTTGTTGGCCTCTCTCCATAAATCCTGTTGAGTGAGAAATTGATCTCAGGTTCTTTTCTGATTATGTCATTGAAGATCACCCACTTTAGTTGTTTAACGGTTGTTGCATTTTTATCGGGTAGGTTTGCCTAAGGCACCCGTTTCCCGCTTATGGAGGGCAGAAATCTAAGGTGGCCCAGAACCAGAACCGGGCCCCCTGGCATTATTCGCAGGATTATGTTACCTTGTATGGCAAAGGACCCTTTCAGATATAATTAAGGTCATGAATTGTCTGATCTAAAAATTGGAAGATTATCTGGGGCGGGGCCTAATATGAGTTATTTATTTATTTATTTATTTATTTATTTACTGAGACAGAGTCTCACTCTGTCGCCCAGGCTGGAGTGCTATGGGGCAATCTCGGCTCATTGCAACCTCTGCCTCTTAGGTTCAAGCGATTCTCCTGCCTCAGCTTCCCGAGTAGTTGGGATTACAGGTGCCTGCCACTGTGCCTGGCTAATTTTTTTATTTTTTAGTACAGACTGGGTTTCATCGTGTTGGCCGGGCTGGTCTCAAAGTCCTGACCTCAGGTGATCCGCCCACCTCGGCCTCCCAAAGTGCTGGGATTACAGGTGTGAGCCACCGCACCTGGCTAAGTTCTTTAAAAGCAGAGTTTTCTCTGGCTGGTAACAGAGCTGGAGTTAGGTTTGACACCAGGGTGGATTTTCTGTTGCTGGCTTTGAGGGGGAGGAGGCCCCGGGAGGTCCCTGTTACTGAGAGCAGCCCCTGGCTGCCAGCCAGCAAGAAAATGAGGATTTCAGGGGACTGCAAGGAAGTGAATTTGCCTAACAACCAGATTGAGCTTGGAGGTAGATTTTCCCCCCCAAACCTCCAGATAGGAGCCCTTGACACTGGCCTTGTGTGACTCTAAGCAGAAAACCTCGTTAAACCCGCCTGGACTTCTGACCTATAGAATTATGAGACCATAAATGGGTGTTGTTTTAAGCTATTAAGTCTGTTATGCAGTAATAGAAATTTATTATTTGTTCCACAGTTACAGAAAATGAATATATAGGTGAGTGGGGTGGGGGTTATAGCTCACACCTGTAATCCCAGCGCTTTGAAAGGTTGAGGTGGGTGAATCACTTGAGCCCAGGAGTTTGAGACCAGCTTGGGCAACATGGCAAGACCTCATCTCTACTAAAAGTACAAAAAATTAGCCAGGTGTGGTGGTGCATGCCTGTAGTCCCAGCTACTCAGGAGGCTGAGGTGGGAGGATCACCCGAGTCCGAAAACTCGAGGCTGCAGTGAGCCATGACCATACCACTGAACTCCAGCCTGGGTGACAGACTGAGATCCTGTCTCAAAAAAAGAAAAAAGAAAGAAAAGTTAATATATAGCTCTGATAATACAATCTCAGTCATAAGCCATTTGATTTATTTCCAATGTTATCACTGTTGGTTCGATTTTATTTTTATGTTTTAGTTGTGGACAAGATCTCCATTGTCTAAGCCACTGCGAGAATTCAGGTAACTTCCGGCCCACCCTGGGACAGTTCCTCCACATTCTTGCTACTCAAAGTGTGCTCCATGGTCTAATGGCTTCAGCCTCACCCAGGAACTTGTTAGAGACACAGAATCATGGCCCCACCCCAGACCTCCTGATGCAGAATCTTCATTGTAGTAAGCGACCCACTGCCCCACGCCCCTGATGATGTGGGTGCTCATTAAAGAGTGAGAAGCACTGTTCCAGCTTGCCCTGAAGTTGTAGGATTTCAAACCAAAAAGCATCTTATGGATTTCAAACCAAAAACATCACCTCTGTGGAGCCAGCCTGGAGCCTGGCTAGTCCTTCTCCACCATCTGGGGGGCTTCTTATGTTCCAGAGTCTAACACTGTGGCCCCAGATACCAGAGACCTTTCACCCTCAGAACCTGTGCTCGCACGTCTTCAGACTGGGGCTGCTTTCTCTCCATCTCGCCTTCTCCTGTACCACCTGAGGTACTAATTCTTTCAGGAAGCCTTCCTTGAATGTCTTCTCCTGACATCCCAGTGAGGGGCTCCTGATACTCATTTCCATAGTGCTTTGGGCAGCTACTACGGCATAAAACCACTCCAAATTGAATTGCTTTGCTCACAATTGCAAAGGGATTTGGGATTTGGGCAGTGCTTGGCCAGGGATTTGGGCAGTGCTTGGCTAGGTGCTTTTCAGTCCGGGTCTCCTTTGTGGATGCTGTTTGATGCTGTCCTCTGAAGCCTCCACTGGAGGCTGGAGCTGTCTGTCCAATCTGGCGGCCTGACACTGCTGGGGGGAGGCACAAGTGGCACTTTGATGAAAGCACCTACACCTAGCCTGTCTCTGTGGCTGGGGTTCTCTCCCAGCATGGTGCCTGGGCTTTGAGAGAGGGGGTCCTGAGAGCAGGTGCTCCAGGAGACGCAGCCGAAGCCACGGAGCTCTCTGTGGCCTGGTCTGGAACTTTCACACACCACATACGCTGCATTTCTGTTGGGTCAAATGGGTCACATAAGTCTGCACAGACTGAGAAGGAGGAGACTTACACCACCACGCTGTGGCAGGGACAGCAAAGACTGTGTGGCCACGCGTCCCCTGTCATGTGTGGCCAGGGTCTTCCCCACCACAGCTTCTCCCCTAGGCTGTGCCATCTCACAGGGCTGCCTCCAAACACATGCCTTCCCCAGCACCATACTCAGTGCTGGCCCTGTGAACACATATGTGGGACTGATGGAGTAGAAACCTGCTTCAGCGAAAGTCGGGGAGTGGCAAACCTGGGAACGTAGAGAAGCACTCGGTGTGCGACATGTATTTCTGATGTACGCAATGACGGCTGAAGCCCATGCAGAGCTGATCACTACCGGGCAGTTTCAGAGTGTGGGTCAGAACCCGTGAGCCTTCCCTGCCAGAACAGTTTGGAGTGTCACGTGAGGACTTCAGCCTGGACACCATCGCACACCACTGTAGTGTGAAGGGACAGGGTCTGCCTGCTGGTCCGTGCAGGGAGAAGATACTCCTAGCTCTTCAGGCTCCTACTCAATCCCCTGACAGCACCCTTTAACAAAAAGGCACCCACACCCTCGGCGTCAAGGGCATCTCTGAATGAGGGTCATGGTGAGCTTGTGTTAGGAAAATAGCTCTCTTGCCAACACGCAGGCAAAGTAAGCTTCTGCAATTCTCAAAGTCCCGAGTTTGCAGAATTTTATTTACAGCAAAATGTTGGTTTACCCACAAACATCCTGCTTGGCTAAATATATCTCCTGCTCCTAGAACAGGACCTGTGGTTTTTCAAGCATGGGTTTATGGCCTCCCTTCAGCACGCTGGCACGCATGTGCCCTGCTCTTTCTCCTGTGATTATCAGCATGATGGGAGGCGAGTGAGGAACTCAGTGTCTTCTGACACAGGCATCTCACAACACCAGTGCAGCCGGACCTTTGTCTGGTAGGTCTCCGTGCACCCACAAAGACCTGGGCCTGCGGGAAGTCTGGGGCCCACTGCTGTGCATGCTCGTTTCTTGAGCATCTGAGTCACCTTTACAGTTTGCGATGATTGATGAGGTCAAACAGGACTCACTTGCATTGCTGGGTCTCTGTGGTGACAGGGGGGACTTGGAGGTAGGTGTTCAGGTCAGAAGGGACAGTCCTGACTTCCTCCACCGCTGCCTGCAGAAGCAGAGGCCGAAGCCACAGGCTGCGGGGGCGGGGAATGTGCTCCAGGAAGTGGCTCTCCATGCTCCTGTCCACAGCCTCTGCAAGGGGAGACACATGCCCAGGCAGAGAACACAGTATGACAAGTGAGGAGAAGGGGAAGAAGTCAAATTACACGCTATTTCTCCTTCGACGGTAGGAAGGCAGGAGGGAAGGGAGCTATGTAGACACAGGGTACACTCCCAGTTCTGCTGGAGCTCAGGCTGGCCCTGGAGCTAAGCTTTAGCAATCTCCAAGGAAAAAGGATTGTTTAACAGAAAAATGGGGCCGAGGAAATACTGGACTTCAAATGAGAAGAAACTTTTTCAGAACCTTCGCGGCCTTGGGGCTGGCTGTTCTTCCCAGAACCATACTTTGTGGCAGTGGTGAAGTCATCTCTGATCCGAATCCTCCCCAACCGGGCTGTCAAATGGTCATTTACAGAGAATTAGTAACTGAGAGGCAGAGGAGAGAACACCCTTCTTTGCCTGTGAATGATGGCGGAGTCACAGGCAGTGTGGGGTGATGGGCAACCATTACTTTCTTGTTTGCTGAAATAATTTCATGGTGCAGATTGGTAGGGAGAGTTCATTTTTGAGAAAAGTCAGTTTCCTGTATTTGAGCAAAGAAACCACAAATCATTTTTTCACATTAGTACATTTCTGTAAAGCACAAGTTGTCCTAAGTGAGGAGCAAGTGACACGGATCTTTTCCTCAGGCACAGAACTGTCATTCCTGCACTCTTGGGAGCCAAGGCTTAAATACTCAGGAATGTTCTGCCACCTGTTCTCAGGCAGCAGTTTGAGCCTGGGAAGCCGCCCGGACAAGGACACAGCAGCCCCCTCATGCCCCTTGCAGTTCTGAATGCCTCTCATCAATCCTGGGGTCTCGGGGGAATGGCAGAAGGATCCGCATCACGGTGGAGTCTCCCTTTTCACTTAGAAATGCGGCAGGGCTCTGCTGTGCCCTCCGAGTGAGGAAGGGCTCTCCTCAGCCTACTTCACAGAAGACTCCCTGGCAAGCCAAGACCCCTAGTCCAGCTGCAGTTGGTGAAGGAGACCCAAAGTGCAGAAAAACTCTATGGATAACCCTCAACAGCACAGTGGTCCGAGGCTACTTGAGGCTAAGGGTGCAGAAGACCAGCCGAGGCGCAGGTGTCAGGGAAGTCCCTGTCCTCAAGCCTTGGGAAGGAGGTGCTCTTCCAACCAGCCTCTGTCCCCCAACTGAGGGTAAGAGCCCAGCCAGGGGCCACCCAGGCCCACCTGTGCCCACTGCATCTTCTCCTCCTTTTCCACCTGGTGACAGCTGCATTTCCGTGGGTGGCCAGAAGGAGAGTTTTTGATTCCCTCCCTGCGATGAAGACGTGTTTGAAGAAGAGAAGCTGAGCTCACTCTGAGCGAGGTGTCAGAGGGCTATGGAATGAGGAGTTTTGGTGCTGGTGCTGCCTGGGGGTGCTGAGTGTGTGACAGCTCCTAGGATCTGAGGAGGGCCAGGAGGAGGGCACAGGAGGGCCAGGGCGCCACCAAAAGGCAGGGAGAAACCCACGTGAACGTCATCAGATCCCCCCTTCGTTATTTACCTGAGACCCCAGTACACGCAGGACCCCGTGTTGTGGCCCTGAGAGAGCCCTGACGCTGGCTCTCCAGCCAGGCCCCTCTGTCCCACTGCCGTGTCTGCATTGCCCTGGCTTCTGTATGCGTTTGCTGCATGGCCAGGACCTGTGGCTCCCGTGGCCTGCCCTTGAGCTACCCTGGAGCTGCCCTTGGACGCACGGAGCTGTTTTGCTGGCAGGCGCAGAGGCAGGAAGGACCCAGGGGTTTTGATCCTCACCCTCGGCCTCCCCACCTCATGCCTTGGGCCCGGAGGACCACAGTGGGAATAAGAAGCCCGGATAGACGGGCAGACGTGAGGGTGTCATTAGAATCCGAGTTCCCCTAGGGGTCGGGCTCCACGCGCCTCGCCCCGGAACTGGCCCGAAATTGTGCCCTGCCTGCCGCTCCCCTCTGGGCCCTGCTCTGACCCGCCCTCCCCAGTATCCCCTGGAGCCCCCATCCGTCAGTGAGGTGCTCGTCTCACGGCGTGCTCCTGCGGAACCGACAGCCCCTGCCGGGACAGCAGCGAAGCCTCAGCAGAGCCCTGGGGGAGTTTCGGTGGGTGTGGGGGAAGGGGAGGAAGGAGGGAAGCCCACAGGAGGCTGTGGATTGGAGGGCGGGGGCTGAGCTGGGCAGAGCCGAGGCGCCTCGGCTCAGGCCTCTTCTGAGTGGGGTTCCAGGGGCTGCACGCTCCGCCCTGCCCCCTACCCCCCACCCCGTGCCGTAGTGCGGGGGCTCCTGCCCTGGACAGGTCCCCATGCCTCTCGCCCGGACCAGCAGCTTGGGCTGGAGCTGGAGCCGGTGGGATATTTTTCTTTACTAGGGAACCTTGCCTAGCACTGCTCGGTTCTCCAGGCAGGACGATGGCCTTTGGGGGGTGGTGGACGGGATTGGATGCCTCCCTCTCTGCTGCAACCGCTTTGGATCCGGCTTGATTGTTTCCCCCACCGTTTGCCATGTGCTCCCCGCGCTTTGGGCTCTGAGTTGGCGGAGGGAACCCCGCACGGTCCGCGCACCCCTGGGGACCCCTGTGAACAGGCCAGGAGGTGGGGGCTATGTTAGTCACTGGGGGGTTACAAATCAGGATGTAAAGTGGGGGCCGGGGGCCAAGGAGAACCAAGGGGCGCCGCGGGGTGGGGGTGGGGGTAGGCCTCGCGGGAGGGGCAGCGGAAGTGAGGCCGGCACCGTGGGGAGGGCGGGGAGGGTGCTTGGCCCATTCTGGGCGCCGCCAACGAGTGACTGACTCAGGATCCAGCCGTGAGGGACGTGGGCTGGGGCAGCAATGGAGCAGGAGCCCAGGCAGGGCGGTGTGGGCCGGGCCTGTGCAGGCCAGGCCGAGAGGAGGCGTTTGGGTGGGGATGGGAAGGCAGGGCCAGGCCCAGGACAGAGTCTGGTGTCAGAAACTGGCTGGGTGGGGACCATTGAAGGGGCCAGGAGAGCAGGAGGAGGACGGGCGCAGTGGGGAGGGAGGCCCTAAAATTGACTTTGGAACGGGTTACCTGTGAGACGTCCCAGGGAGGAATGTCCAGCAGACTATTGGCTATGGAAATCTGGAGCTCAGCGAAGAGAATGAAGCTGCGTGACCATGATGTTTACCCAAATGATCTTCAG
>NW_012115955.1:1035361-1051156 GCF_000951035.1 Colobus angolensis palliatus
AAAGCAAGACTCCGTCTCAAAAAAAAAAAAAAAAAAAAAAAAATTGGTGAATCTTTTTCTTGTTAAGTCATGTTATAAAAATAAAAACTGGAAGTTCTTGGCTTAAAAAATAAATACATAAAATTTAAACAGACTCTTAAAATAATCCTCAGCTTAATGTAAGCAATTTTGTCTGTGCCATATCACGAGTTTGATAAGCTAGAGATGTTCTATTAAAGATATTGAAATAGAAATGTCTGTGACTCACGCCTGGTGGCATCTTGTATGCTACACTCCTTGGGTTATGAGCCTAGCCTTTTGGAAATGGATAGACTTGGGCCTCAGGCACAGGGTCGCCCATTTCTAGCTGCAGCTTCTTAAGCTCGGAGATTGGTTCCTCCCCCGTAAAATGGGAATTCCTAAGCCTCGCTCATGGAACTGTGAACTTCTTGGAGAGACCCATGTAAAGGCCACGGGATGGCGTCAGCACACACGTGTCCCGTCATTCCTTATCCATGCATGTCATTTCCTTTGTGTGATATGGAGGAGACAGGGCCCCCATGTACTGGGCTTTGTGTAAAATACCTGGTGAGAGTGTTTGAGAAAGATTACTTGATAATCACGCACAAGGATGGTATCAACGAGTTGGATGTTCCCTAAGACGTGACTTCAAGCATTCCTATCTTAGGATACATATTCAGTTTGCCAAATGTCCTGCAGAAAATTGTGTAGAAGCTCCACAGCTGTCTCTCCAGCCCAGGTAGAAGATAGCATTCTCTGGGTCATTGCTACAAAGTGAGGTCCCTGGACTGGCAGCATTCTTGTCACCCGGGAGCTTGTCTGAAATGCAGACTCTCAGGTTTGATCCTGTGTAAACATGACTGGCCACTGGCCACACGTGGCCACTGAGTGCTTGAAATGTGGTTAGTGCCACATGATGAAATCATACTCTTTTGGGTATATTAGGTTAAATAAAATATCTTATTAATATTAATTTCACTTTTTTTTTTTAACCTAAAGTCTCTACCAGGAAATTTTAAACTTCATATGTGACTCCCATTATATTTCTTTATTTTTTTGAGACAGGGTCTTGCTCTGTCACTCAGGCTGGAGTGCAATGGTGCAATCTTAGCTCGCTGCAGCCATGACCTCCTGGACTCCAGTAATCCTCCCACGTCACCCTCCCGAGTAACTGGGACTTCAGGCGTGTGGTAACACACTCAGCTAATTTTTTTTTTTTTTTTTGCAATGGAGTCTTGCTCAGCTGCCCAGGCTGGAGTGCAGTGGTATGATCTCGGCTCACTGCAACCACCATCTCCCGAGTTCAAGTAATTCTCCTGCCTTAGCTTCCCGAGTAGTTGGGATTACAGGCACCCACCATCATGCCCGGCTAATTTTTGCATTTTCATTTTAGTAAAGACGTGGTTTCACCATGTTGGCCAGGCTGGTCTTGAACTCCTGATTTCAGGTGATCTTCCCACCTCGGCCAATTTTTTTAATTTTTACTTTTTTTAGAGATTCAGGGTCTCACTATATTGCCTCAAGTGGTCTTGAACTCTTGGGCTCAAGCTGTTCTCCTGCCTCAGCTTCCCAAAGTGTTGGGATTACAGGAATGAGCCACCTTGCCTGGCCCCATCATATTTCTATTGGACAGTGCTGCTGTCAAATCCACGTTCTCAAAATCTGCATTTTAACAAGATCCCTGAGTGATCTCTGTGCCATTAAAGTTTAAGAAGCACTGCTCTCCGGTGGTAACTACAGCCTGCGGGCCAAATCCGGCCCTGGCCCAACGCTTGTTTTTGTGAAGTGAATGTTGCTGGAATGCAGTCACACTCTTTGTTCACACACCATCTGTGGCTCTTTGTGCTTCAGGGGTGGAGCTGAATAACGGTGAGCGGGAGCTTACAGCAGCAGAGCCTGAGAGGCCATCTAGCCCTTATAGATAAGTTTCCTCAACCCCTGGCTTAGGCCTTGTTCCTGCCAGCATCTTATGGTGTGGTCTCCAACCCTGACGTGCCTGCTCATGTCCTTGTCAGGAAAGTCCCTAGGCACAAGTGCCTGTGGTAGAAAATGCTGTTGGAGGCCTGCTTCTTTCCTGGAAGTTACAGAGGAGGCTGAGGATCCATGGGATGGAAAACATTAAAAGATGATTTCAGATCAAAAGTCCCTAGTGATATCGGAAAGGCCCTTTGAGGCCACCTGATATTATCTTGTTTATTGATGGGTGAAGCAAGACCCCAGCAGGGGGTGGGTGGTGAGTCCTTTAGGTGCCGGGTGAAGGAGCCGGTGGAAACCTGGGTGAAGCTGGATGGGTGCCACCTCTGGTTGTTTTTGCAACAGGGTGTTTTCCCAGATTGTGGGTGTTGGTGGGATGGGAAGGCCCAGCAGTGCGTTGTGCAAACAGTGCAGAATTTTGTCCCCTCAAATTGACACTTGGTTTTAGTTGCAATATTTAATTGACTGTGCAGTTTTCAAATAATACTAAAAGAAAGCATAGGATTTGTAGGTTAATCAGTGGGAAGCATAGAGTTAAAAAGACAAGACAAGACTGAGAAATGCTGCTCTATTTTTCTGCTACTCAAAGTGCGGTCCACAGACCAGAGGCATCAACATTGCCAGGAGCTTGCTTGCAACGCAGAATTTCAGCTGGCCCCGTTGAGTCAGAGTCCATATCTTAACAAGGTCCCCAAGCCACTCGCAAGCACAGGAGCATCGGAAGCCCATCACTTCAGTTGCTTTCAGGCTTTGGTGTGTCTTGAAATCACTTGGGAGATTTCAGAATTCTGAAACCCAGGTCCCACTTCAGAGCTCTGTCTAGGGAGAGGCCGGGCATGGAGCCATCTGAGGGTCTCCAGGTGGTTAGAATGTGGAGTGGAGGGTGAGAGCCTCAGTCCACACTGGCCTTGTTTTTGCTTTGAGTTTCACAGCCATGAGCCCCGGTGTTCAATGGCCCAGGTAGAGTCATCTAGGAATTTGCTCCTGAGTCAGGTTGCTGCAGCCCACTGTTTGTTCCCTCTCCCTGGGAGGGTGGAGATCCAGCCCTCTCTGGATTCTCTGAACCTCTGGTGAAACTTCTGGAAGGTGTGACAAGGATTCTGACTCCAACTTCGATGGCCAGGCACTTGCATGGCAGTGAAAGAGCAACAGGATTTGGTGCTTCCCCCACTGGGTGATGCAGGAATGTTCTGGATATCAAACAGGGAGTTGGCTTATTGAGACATGATTTTCAAACCCGTGAGCAGTATGCTTTCTTTAAGAAACACTTGTATAAACTGCATTACTGTGAGGAATGGTTCTCAGCACTTTACAGACATTAGCTTATAAAGAACATGACAGTCCTAAGGGGTGGCTTTACAGCTCCACCCACCGAGAAGTGAAGTCAGTGTTGGTCCCCTTGATTCTGGGCCTGCCTTAGTGACCTGTCCACCAAAGTTACGGTGGAGTGATGCTACCTAACTTTCAAGACCAGGTTATGAAGACGTGACAGTTTCCCGCTGGCTCTCTGGAATACTCCTGGACCACCAGGGAAGCAGTCTGACTGCCCTGGTCAAGCATGACCACCATGTTGCGAGGAAGCCCAACCAGCCCACGTGTGGAGAAGTGCTGAGGTGCCTCAGTGCTAAGTGACCGTGATGGGCAGAGCCCCTGAGATTGGCAGGCCACTTGTTCCTGCGTCAGATCTGGTTCATCCTGATTGATGGGCCTTATTAGTCATGGCAGAGGGCCACAGAAATTGGGGCCCCAGCGTAGCTGGTGTTATTCAAAGTCTGACTGGCTGAGGCCCCCTGAAGTCAGGGTAGACCCTGGGCTCTGTGCTCTCCCAGCTGCCATTCATGCTACACTTTTTCACCCACCCTTGGCCTCAGGTAGGGTCAGAGGCCTTCAGGGTGTCTACCTTCCTTCCTCCCCAAACGCCTGCTGAGCATCCCACTCAGCCACACCTCAGAGCTGCAGTAGCCTTAGGGGACTTTTCTGCCTGGGTTCCTTGTGGTCAGCTGAACACCACCATTGACTCCTCATAGTGGGAAGGGTAGGATGGAAGCCAGGGGATGTCTGTTGGCAGGCACACGGCTCTTCAGTCATCTGCCAAACAGACCTTATCTGATAGCCACTGTTAGGCAGAATGGTTCTCTAGACCTCAAAATATGCCCAAGAGGGGACACCGGGAGTCACCAGCACCCAAGAGAGCACCCTGAGGCCAGGGCTTCGGTTGTTGGTGAACTCCTGTCCCTTCTGCCACCAAGCCCTCCTCGACTAGGGCAACCACAGCCCCCAGAAACAGGATGTAAGCACCTTAGCAGTGCATTGCAGTGGAGTGGTGATGTGAATATGTAAGGGAATATCTTAGAGAGGATAGCATTAGAACAAGGCTGAGCCTTTGGTTTGAGACAAGGACTGAATGCATAGTGGGCCCTTTAAACAATGCAGGTTTGAACTGGGTGGGCCACTTATATGCAGATTTTCTTCCACCTTTGCCATCCCTGGGACAGTGAGACCAATCCCTCTTCCTCCTCCTTGACCTACTCCACTTGAAGACAAGGGTGAAGACCTCCATGATGAGCCACCCCCACTTGGTGAACAGTAAATATATTTTCTCTTAAATGATTTTCTTAATCACATTTTCTTCTTTCTAGCTTACTTTACTTTAAGAATACAGTATATGACATATATATGACATAACACAAAATATGTGTTAATTGACTATGTTATCAGTAAGGCCTCTGGTCAGCAGCAAGCTATTACTGTAAAGTTTTGGGGGGAGTCAAAATTTATATGAGGATTTTTGACTGCATGAGAGTTGGTGCTCCTAACCCCTGCATTGTTCAAGGTCAACTGTACTTTGAGGTACTACAATTTTAGTGATTAATTTGTCTTTCTCATTGGTGTTTTATTGTGTGGGTTGATTTGTTTTCATGTATATGTATTGGTAAATAAAATAACAGTTTTAAAAAAGTAAGGCCTAGGTTGGGTGCGGTGGCTCGCGCCTGTAATCCCAGCACTTTGGGAGGCCAAGATAAGTAGATCATGAGATCAGGAGTTCAAGATCAGCCTGGCCAAGATGGTGAAACCCCGTCTCTACTAAAAATACAAAAATTAGCTGGGTGTTGTGGTGGGTGCTACTCAGGAAGCTGAGGCAGAGAATTGCTTGAACCTGGGAGGTGGCGGTTGCAGTGAGTCGAGATCGCACCACTGTACTCTAGTCTGAGTGACAGAGCAAGAGTTCATCTCAAAAAAAAAAAAAAAAAAAAGCCTGTGTTAACAGCACCCATTAGCTGCATGCTCTTCAGCAAATAACTTACAAGTGGCCTCCACCTCTCCCTACTCATTCCCTCTGAAACTGCATTTGCAAAATTATGACAGTGAGAGAAATCTGACATAGTTGATTGCATCTTGCTTCTGACCTCCAAGCTGTCCTTGGTCAAGGCAGCATGGGCCAAGGTAACTTTAGGAGGAATATAGTTTATAGTTTAACTTAAAAGCAAGGATAAAAGTAAATCCCTCCATAAAACTAACCCCCTTCTTGCTCAGGGACCAAAAACTGCCTTTGTAAGACTAACGAAGGACCACAAGATTAGAATTGTGAGAGAAGCCTGAACTCTGCCTAAATGATGGCATAATTTCTATAATCCCTTACTGCTCAGGGGTCATGTGGCCAGAGGTCACAAGATTTGTGACTTCCCCAATTGCTCCTATGGATACATCATTATTGTAGAACCTAAGATGGGTTTTATCTGAATTTTTTTCAGACTGACTTCACCTGGACCCCTGACTCATGACTCAGCTGGTCCTGTGGTTCCACCCAGAGGTGGACTCAGTGCACAAGGATTGCCTTCCACACCTTTATGATTTCATCCTCAGCCAGTCGGCAGCACCCCTTCCCTAGTCCCCCAGCCCACTAAATACTTGAGTGATAACTTCATTTCTCCTGCATGGGCCAGCCTTCTGTCAGTTAGACTCTTTCTCTATTGCAATGCCCTGGTCTCAGTGGATGGATTTTGTGCAGTGGGCAGGAAGAACCCATCAGGTGATTACACTTTTACCTCAGTTCCCTCCAGGACTCAGGAACTCCTCTCTGGGCCATTGTAAAGATGAGAAATAACACACATAGGCTGAGGGTAAATGTTTGTAGGTAAAAGATGGGAATCAGATCTACCCAGACAGCTCTTTGTGCATGCACGGTGGGGAGACAGAAAACTCACCATCCGGGGAATGTTTTCACCCATATGATGGCTTATTTTATGAGTCAATTTGAGTGGACCATAAGGTGCTCTGACTAAACATTATGTGGGTGTGTCTGTGAGGGTTTTCTGATGGGATTAGCATTTGAACCAGCAGACTGAGTGAAGCAGATGCCCTTCTCCATGTAGGTGGGCCTCATCTAAGCCCTTGAGGGTCTGCACAAAACAAAAGGCAGAGAACAGAGGAATTTGCTGTCTTTCCCCCTTACCTCCCTGCTTGAGCTAGGACATCTCATTTCTTCTTCTTCTGCCTTGGGATTGGGACTTACATCATCTGCTCCTCTGCTTCTCAGGCTGTTGGAACAAGAGTGAATTGTAACACTGGCTTTCTTGGGTCTCCAGTTTGCAGATGGCAGATCTCAGGACTTGTCAGCCTCCATAATTGTGTGAGCCAATTCCTCAAATAAATTTCCTCCTTTGTGCATACCATATTGGCTCTGTCTCTGGAGAAGCCTGTCTTGTTCACATGTGGTGGGCAGGGATGGTTAGCTGACTGAGCTCCTCCCTTTCCTCACTCCATGTTGTCCTGTGCTCTGCCTAGGCCCTTGGGGTGACAGAGGGGAGGAAGGCAGGGAGGAGACTCAGTAGAGAGGATGGAGGTGGTTTTATGAGGAGTGCGAGGGGCAGCAAAGGGCAGCTGAGCTGTGTGGGAGGCAGGGAGTGGGAGAGCAAGATGGCGGCAGGAGGTTGAGGGGTGTGGTGGGAGCTCAGTCCCCTTGTGTGGTTGGAGACTTACAGAGCTGGCCTGATTATCTTCAAGTTCTCTTTGGTCCCTGGGCAGCAACACCCACGAAAAAGTGCTGATTTCCTCAGACCATGGTGCAGTTACCACCCACTAAACCAGGGTTGAACCTTTTATACTCAAGGGAGAGTGGAAACTTCTAGAATAGGGAACAGCTTGGTGAGCAGGTAAGTATGGGCAAGCAATATTTCCGAGAGTGGGTGTGCAGGCAGTAGGCAGGGTGGTGGGGCGGGGCACTATTTTTTTTCCCCAAAGAACTAACTCATTCCTTAAGTCATTCCTTAGAGACAGCTTCATGAAAACAGAAATAACGGTGCTCCCAGAATCACAGTGATATGTTGGATTTACTCACTTGAAGCTTCTCTCCAGATGTGGTTAAGGAAATGTGACAAATAGAACTTGTTCTGATTTTTGCTTTCTCTAAATAACTAATATAGCTGATGGATTTATGATGAGAAAGCCATTAACACCATGAGCTGGATTCATAGTGCTCCTTGTCTCTCAAAAAATTGAGTTACTTCGAAATAATAGGTATGTTTCTTTAAGAACACATTCTAGAAATTCAGGGCAAGAAGACCCTGCATCTGTAAGAACACACAAGTGGACATTCTGTGTTAAGAGAGATGAGAAGTTCCTGCCCTGGGGGACTATTTAGGTACTCAGTGTTCCTAATGATAAGATTCATTTAAAAGGCAAAAACCCACAAACTAAAATGCGGTCAAACTGTTGCAGAGAGTAGGGGTGACGTACAAGGTGAAGGAAACAGAAGTTTTGTGGTTTAATAGCTGGTTTCATGATGAGTTATGGTATTTCTTCAGAAAAACTCTGCAAGCAGTTACGTGGTGCTATTAGACAGCTTTGGGAACTAATTCAGTCATGGTTTTGTAACTCATCTTCAATGGTGCTTGTGTTTTTGTTTGTTTGTTTGTTTTTGGTTCATCTTCACAGTCACAGCCCAATACTTTTGTTTGGAGGTGGGGAGGGGGTAGGTTCCAATTATCTGCTGCTGTGTAATAAACCATCCAAAAATGTAGCAGCATAGAGCTACTATTTTATTATTCCAGTTCTTCAGATTGCCTGGGATCAGCAGGATGGTTCTTCTGCTGACCTCCCTTGGGGTCTCTCCTGCTGACAATGAATGGTGATAGGGCTGAATCACCTGGCCCTGGGACTAGGAAATGGAACATGGACAGCTGAGCCTCTCTCTTTCTCCTTATGGCCTCAGGACTTCTCCATGTGGTCTCTCCAGCAGGTCGATGGTCTTTTAAAATCAGGGGCCAGCAAACTTTTCTGTACAGGACCAAACATTTTTGACTCTTTGACCATATAATCTATGTCACAAGTACTCAACTCTACCACTGTAATACAAAGGTAGCCATAAACGCCCATAAACAGATGGACATGGCTCTGCTACAATAAAGCTTTATTTACAAAAATAGACAGTGGGCTTGATTTGGCCCATGGGCCATGGTTTGCCAACCCCTGTCTTACATGGTGGTTCAGGACTCCCAAGAGCACAAGAACAAACATTACCAAGCTCTACAAGTTAGGCCTGGAACAGGCACAGAGTCATCTGCTACACTGTTGACTAAAGTGGGTCTCAGGCTTAGCCCAGACACAATGTTGGAAAGCAGGGAAGAAAGAATGTTTCTTCTGACCTTTTAGGTTTAGTGTCTGTGGCCTGCAAATTAAACTGACAAAGGACAGATTAACAGGAGAAAAAGTACACAAATTGTATGTGATGTTAATATCTTAATTTTTGGGCTGGGCATGGTGGTTCATGCCTGTAACCTCAGCACTTTGGGAGGCTGAGGCGGGCAGATCACTTGAGGCCAGTAGTTTGCAATCAACCTGGCCAACATGGCAAAACCCCGTCTCTACTAAAAATACAAAAATTAGCTGGGCATGGTGGTGCACGTCTGTAATGCCAACTACTCAGCAGGCTGAGGTAGGAGAATCGCTTGAAGCCCTGAGGCAACAGAATCGCTTGAAGTCAGGCGGTGAAGGTTGCAGTGATCTGAGATCGCACCCACTGCACTCCAAGCCTGGGCAAAAGAGCAAGTCAGCCAGGCGTCGTGGCTCACGCCTGTAATCCCAGCAGTTTGGGAGGCCAAGGCGGGCAGATAACCTACAGTTTGGAGTTCAAGACCAGCCTGACCAACATGGAGAAAGCTCGTCTGTACTAAAAAAAAAAAAAAAAAATACAAAATTAGCCAGGCATGGTGGTGCATGCTTGTAACCCCAGCTACTTGGGAGACTGAGGCAGGAGAATCACTTGAGCCCAGGAGACGGAGGTTGCAGTGAGCCAACATTGCAGCACTGCACTCCAGCCTGGGCAATAGAGGGAGATTGTCTCAAAGAGCAAGAGTCTGTCTCAAAAACATCTTTTTTTAAAAAAAATTTTTACATGTAAACAAGTGTCTTACAGAAAGTGAAAACCCAAAGAAACAGTTATGACTGAGAACTCATATACCATTTTAACAAAGACTGTAAATTTGTGGTAAAATGACAAGGCAAAGGCAAAGGATTTGAGAGTCTAGTGGTGATAAACTGTGGAGTGTCAAATATGTGGGGGAAAACTAATGGAAGATAAGGTTTATTTAGTAAGTTTGTTTATGCAGATTGAAGCCAGTACCATATCAGGGGATAAGCATTGTCTCCTCTTCCTGGCAGAGGGGGACCCCTTCACAAAGGGAGATTTGTGCCCTTCTTTACACAGGTGGGAGAGAATGGAGAGATTTTCCTGCTTCTGCTGTTTCTCATTTGCCTTCAGCTCAAAACAATCCTTATGCCAAAGTGGTATATTTGGGGGTGGCATGCTTTGACTCCTTTCAGGGATTACTGCAGGAGGGCAGTTATAAGGATTTGGGGTTCTTGGGGCCATCTTTGGAGACACACGCCACCGGGGAGTGAGAGATTTAAGGTCACTCTTTGGTGTTTGATTTTAAGGAAACATTAGTGTATGCAAACCTTGTGTTTAAACCAAAGAGCAGAATTTATCGTTTGAAATGAAAATTTTATAGCTACTAAAGTAAAAATAGGTGAGTTTTGTTATTTTCTGTTGAGTGCTACTCCACCAAGGTTAACAAAAGGACTGAAGTGCAAGGAGTTAGTGGTGGGAACGCTTGTCTCCTTTGCCTGCTTCCCCTCATTCATTATTTTTGTATCTGGATACAGGAAGCAGAAATGCTACATGACAATTACTGTCAGGTGCAGTGGTCTTTCGGACGTCACGTTTTGCTGGGGTCAGATGGGGACCTTATTTTCTGTGTGTTCTGGTTCCCCTCTCTGTTCTCCAGGTATTCTGAGCCACTTCTCTGGTGAAGAGGTGTCCTTAGGGGCAGCTTTGAAAGGGCTGAGGGGCTTCAGGCACAGGCAGGAGCCCTCCTGCTGGGGTGACCCCCTGGTGAGGAAGAGCCCCTTTACTGTGGTCTGCACTGTTTTACAAGCCTTGACTTCCCAAACTCAGGTTCTCCCACCTTACTTCCAGCCACAAACCTGACTGTTTCTATAATACACTGCATCACGTTACTGCCTTTTGGGAAAACCCCCGACTGCTCCTCCTGATCCTCCTGACTCCCTGCAGATGGAAGCATCATCTATATTCCAGTTTCACCACCTTTCTGCCCACCCAGCACACACTGCTCAAGACCTTCCTCTATAATCCCCCTGGACTCTTCAGTCTTCCCAAAGGAGTCCTGAACCTTCCTATCTTCTCGTGTTTACTCAAAGCCTGAAATGCTCCCCCAATTGAAGATGATTCTCCAAATCTCAACCTAAGTGCCCCTTTCCTCAGGAAGCCCACCTTAGTTTCTTTTAGTTGAATCAATCGTTCCTTCCTGAATGAACCTGAGAAGGAGGGAGAGAGAGGGAGAGAGAGAAAGCAGATTTTTACTATTTTACTGAAACATATCCTAGAAGCCCCATGAATACTTTCACATGTAAACTTAGAACACATTTACCTTTGCAGAGTGCAGAGAGTGCAAGAAAGTTTAACCGAAAACTGTGATAGTTTCTGCTTCTTAATGATTCATCTCTTGCATGGTGAGCAATTCCGTACCTGCTAGAAGAGTTGCTGAAGTATGTTCCCCAATTGCTTGTTCTCATTTCCACATAATGTGTGTGTGTGTGTGTGTGTGTGTGTGTGTGTGTGTGTGTGTGATGCATTAAGAAGTTAGCCAGTATATAAGTTTACATGCTGTTCTCCAATTTCTCCAAGTTTCTTATGGATCATTTAAAAGCTCAATGATGTCCCTTCAGTAGCTCAGCTGACAGAGCAGAGGACTATAGCTAATTCCTCATAAAATCTCAATGAGATTAAAAACAAAGAAGCAAGCAAACAAACAAACAAAAAACAGCCCAGAAAGGCAGATGCAAAGAAGCAGCTAAGCCTTCCCTGTGGCTATGTGAATGGATGCTCAGGAGGGCCCTTTGCCTGGGGTTAGGGAGTACACAGGCTTCTTTGGTGAGTTTTTGTTTTTTTCTGTAGTGAGGTTGGCAAAGCTACCTCCTCTCCCAGCCTTGAGCTGGTGCCGGGGCCTAGTGGGGTGCTACCGAGGTGTAAAAGGAAGTTGGGGCTCTTGTGGACAGGGGGACCGCCCACCCGAGGATTTGGAGTTAGGACAGGCTCTCCAGGTGAATTTGAGGGGGCCTCATAGCAGCAAAGTGCTATGAGCTCAGCCACCCTTGAGGGGCACTGGTGCGGGTGAAGCAGAACAACCTGAGGATCTCAGCCCGAGGGACAACACGAAGCTGTCCCTGCACTTAGGGGCACAGCCTGCATGCAGGTCACTGTTCCTACACGGGTGCTGCCCCTGTGGGCCTGTCACAGTAAGCCGATCACTGTGACTTACGGATTTTGCAAAAGAGTAAGAGTTTATTCATGAGGTAGTCAAGCAAGGAGGCAGGAGGATAGGTCTCAAATCTGCCTCTCCAAAAATAGGACACGAGGGTACTAGAAAGCCCATAAGCCTTGAGGTGAAGGGGGAGGTAATGGGAGTTCATGAAAGCCTGATGGGGCTGCACCGTTCTTCACCGGACACGTGCAGAAAAGGGTAGCACTAGGCTGATCCAAGGGTGGAGTTTTAGCCCTCTGAGGTCAAAAGGTCACTCTTCGGACATTCACACAGGTTCAGCTGAAGGGCTGGTGGGCTCAATGAGCTTAAACTGGACAAGCACTGCCCATAGTTCCTGAAAAACAACTCTAAGTGCTGGTTGCTATGGTGACCCACAGTCAGAGCCAGTGTAAGGAAGCCAGTGGGAGTTTAGTGAGTGCTGCTCGGCTACGTGACGTTTAGCTATGCGGGTTTTTAGATCAACTAGAAGTATGAGATGAAAAGTAAGCAACTTAATCAGGTGAGCCCTCAGCTTCAGGCACATCCTCTTTCTGCCTCTCACCTCTGTATCTTCCCTTCTTTTGCCCCATTGGGCCCAGCCAGAGAACTCTGCACCATCGGCTGTTTCACGATGTGAGGGCAGTGCACCAGGGTGCAAGGCCCTTGGTATGCCCAGGCTGCACTGGTGGCTTGCACACAGGCAGAGGCATTTTCCACCATGTGGACTGGGACCCCTTAATGGGCATGGACTTAATTTAATAAAATGTGACTAACATTTTAAAAAATGAAATGAAAATAAATTTCAATGAAAGAGTGCATAATGCTAAGGGTTTTTCTTGTTTTGTTTTGTTTTGTTTTCCTTTGAGATGGAGTCTCACTCTGTACCCGAGGCTGGAGTGCAGTGGCGTGATCTTAGCTCACTGCAACCTCCTCCTGGTTCAAGTGATTCACCTGCCTCAGCCTCCTGAGTAGCTGGTATTACAGGCATGTGCCACCATGCCCAGCTAATGTCTATAGTTTTAGTAGAGACAGGGTTTCACCATGTTGGCCAGGCTAATGCTAAGGTTTTTTTTCTCTTAACTTTTTTCCTGCTTTCTCCATCATCGTGCTTATCAATGTTCATACTATGTAGTGTGTGCATACTGTATCCAAATGCATATTTCATCGTGCACCTTGAGATGCTCTTTTCTTTCACTTTCTCTGATATCACTATCTCTTGGGTTTCTTCTTCCTAGTTCATAAAATCAGTAAGTTTTTATTTCTTATTTACTCCCGAAATGCTGGGTTCTCAGGGCTCCTTGCTCTGCCTGGTGATCCTGGTGATGAGAGCTGATGATCTCCACCCTCCTCTTGCTCCCAGGCCTGCCTTTCTCAGGAGGGCTAGACCTGCAGGTCCAGCAGACACATGGTGTCCCTTGGATGCCCATGGGGCTGACCCTGGGCCCCATCTCCATCCTGCCATCCTGCTTCCCTCCTGGGTTATCCATCAAGCTGCCTAAGCCTAAATCTAGGCTCTTCCATCTCCATTAATGCGCCACATCCAACTACTCACCAGATGTCATCATTGCTACTGCCTTGGTAGCCACCACCTCTGCTGTCCAACCCCAACCCCACCCCAGCTTGGGCCAACATCTTATCTTCAGTGATGCCAGTGGCGGCCACACTAATGTCTGTCTTCCAGCCTCTTTTCCCCCCAACACACTGCAGAATGCTGAGCAGTTCAGAGTGTGCTGCCCCAAAATATGCCACTCTGGCATAAGGATTATTTTGAGCTGAAAGCAATTAAAAACAACGACACAGGACAAACCCTCTTTCCTCCTTTTCTCTACTAAGAAGAGCAGGGAGATTCTTCATCATGGGAGACGACTCTAGACTCTTATCAGGCCAGGATGACACCAACGGAATCTGTATCACGAATCTTTCAAACTAGCCCTGATCATCTCCTAGCTTCCCCCCGTGTTTGTCTTCCTACAATTTGCTGTCCTTAGACGTTCAAAGTCCTTTTCTTTGGTCTTATCACTTCTCTACAAATTTATTGTTCTTTGTTAAGATGCTATAAAATGCTGAGTTCTAATCACCCATTTGAGTTACTCATGGCCAAGTGATCCCACATGTGAGCAAAATGCACATTAACAAACTATTTTCCTTGTTAATCCAAGGGCTCCAGCCAATGAAATTAAGATGAGTAGAAAATAAATCTTTTTTTTTTTTTTCCTCCTCTAACCTAAATATGACTCTGATCAGGATTGTAAGTGGATGCTAGAATCATTTGCACAAGTGATGCAGAACTGACAGTCACTTGGTGCCAAATAATCACACCCCCAGTATTGTTACTTGCAAAAGGGGTATTTCTTTACGGTGCATGGATCTTGGGGTCCCCATGTTGTCCACATGATCAAGTTACCATCACTAAGAATGGGGCAGCCTGCATGCCCCCTGAAGTGAAGAGACACAGAGGCTATGGCGTTGTCTATGAAATGGTCTGGACAAAAATGCTTCATCTGAATCGCAGGGAGACTCCAGAGTTCCTTTCAGTTTACAAGCAATACGGGGGCTAAAGAAAATAACCAAAGGGCACTGCAAGAAATGGTCAGACACATCCAGAACATGGGGCATTCTTAAGACAACCCACCCAAACTCTTCAGAAAGCCAATATCATGGGGAAAAAAGCTTGGTTCTAAACTACAAGGGACTCAAGAGACCTGATATCCACATGTAATGGGTGAACATAGATGGCATCCTGCAAACACACACACCTCCCAACTCTAAAAGACATTCTGGGAACAACTGGGGAGACTTGGACA
This sequence comes from Colobus angolensis palliatus, assembly GCF_000951035.1. Classification (NCBI taxonomy): domain Eukaryota; kingdom Metazoa; phylum Chordata; class Mammalia; order Primates; family Cercopithecidae; genus Colobus; species Colobus angolensis. The sequence continues at coordinate 1,049,961 of NW_012115955.1, forward strand.
TGGACTAGGCCTTGAATATCAGTAGGGAATTATCATCAGTTTCTTTGGTTGTGATAGGCTGTGTGGGAGAGTTCCCTTCAGCAATGCGTGTTGAGTGTGTAGGAGTAAATTATAATGATGCCTGCTCCTTACTTCAAATGATTCAGTAAACAAACAAACCAAAATGCTCACAAAAACAAACGCAGCACAATGAAAGAGTTGTAGAATCTAGGTTGGAGTGTCTTTGGGTATTGATTGTGTTATTCTTCCAAACTTTTTCTGTATATTTGGAGTTTTATAATGACAAAACGATAGGGAAAAAATAAAATGCAAAACTAAGCCTACTACTCCTAGGACTGAAAACCTTCAAAAGCCTCGGGGTAAATCCGGAGTCTCAGCCTGGTTGGCTGGCTCTGCTGCCTGGCTCTCCCTGGCCCCTTCCTGCGTCTCATGACTCACCATGGCCACCCCTGCCTGGGGCCGTGGGTGTGGTGGGTGCTCCACCTCTCCCAGAATTTTGCCTTACCGTTTCTCTGCTTGGAGGGCCAGCCTGCATTCACACTTAGGCCCTGAATGAGGAGCCCCTTATATATACTCCCACAGCCTGTACTCATCACAACCCATTAGGCATTTCATTCAGTAGACTGCAAACTTTTGAGGGGAACATATTGTGTCCCCAGTGCCTAATACATGCTTGGCATAGAGTAGGTGTCAATGCACGTACCTCAAGCATGGGCCACTTTTGTGCACTTTGCTGTAGTCTGGGAAAATATGGAACTCAAAGTTGACATCAGTCGGGTGCTGCCAAGCTTCTGGAGCTGGGAGAGCTGAGCAACTGGCATCGTCTGGAATTTATTTAGGCTGCTGGTCTTCCTTTGGTTTAGACAGAACAAGTCTGAATGGGGAAGGATGACTGAATACTTTCAGCTGCCTATAACCTGTCTGAGATTGAAGGTGAGGCCTGCGTCCAGGTTTAGTGTAACTGGGATGTTACTTGTATTACTGAGTAGAAGACAGTTGCAGACAATTTTTTTTTTTTTTTTTTGAGATGGAGTCTCACTCTGTTGCCCTGGCTGGAGTGCAGTGGTATGATCCTGGCTCACTGTAACCTCCACCTCCCAGGTTCAAACTATTCTCCTGCCTGAGCCTCCAGAGTAGCTGGGACTACAGGAGCATGCCACCACACCTGGCTAATATTTTTGTATTTGTAGTAGAGA
>NW_012115955.1:1055421-1057386 GCF_000951035.1 Colobus angolensis palliatus
GCGGAGCTTGCAGTGAACTGAGATCCGGCCACTGCACTCCAGCCTGGGCGACAGAGTGAGACTCCGTCTCAAAAAAAAAAAAAAAAAAAAAAAAAGACAGGCAACTAACTATGGGCCAGACAAGTCTTCATCTGGGGTCCCTTGACCGGCACTATTTTGACCCATCTCAGGATAATGACAAGAATAGGGATAGAGAGGAAAGCAAGGAGTCAGGAGCTTAGATCTTTCTCCCTGTTACTGTGGACATCAACAAGGAGAGACAGAGGGAGGTTCCCAGCAGGTGGCAGGGACTTCAAAGGAGCTGGGCGGCGGGGGGTGGGGGGTTAGGGAGGAAGAAGGAGAAATGCTTTGGAAGGTGTGATGGTTAGACTATAGTAACCCGCCATTTAATCAAACATGAATCTAGGTATTTTGTAGATGATAGATATGGCTAACCTCTGTGGTCAGTTGGGTTTAAGTAAAGGAGCTTGCCTGCAATAATATGGGTAGGCCTCATCCAGTCTGGGGAATGGCCTTCAGAGCCTAAATCTGAGGTTTCCCGAAGAAGGAAAAATTCTGTCTCAAGACACCAGAATCAACTCCTGCCTGAGTCTCCAACCTGCTGGCCTCTGACAGAGATCAGAATATGCCATGCCAAAATATGACATTTGGCATAGGAATTATTTTTAGCTGAATGCAGCTGAGAAAAAGCAGACACAGAAAGAGCTCTCTGCCTTCCTCCCTTCCGTCTAAAAGCAGGGGATAAATTTCCCTTGTGAAAGTGCCCTACCCTGACCTCCTGTCTCTGGTCCCCTACAAGAAAGAGGAGAACAACGCTTATCAGCAGAGATGGGGATGGCACTGACATGAGGCAGCATAAGCAAACCTTACAAAATCATCCTTATGCACCATTAGTTTCCTGCATATGTTTTTTTTCTTTCTCTCTCTTTTTTTTTTTGTTTTTTTTTTTTGTTTTTTGAGATAGAGTCTCACTCTGTCACCCAGGCTGGAGTGCAGAGGCGCAATCTTGGTTCACTGCAACCTCTGGCCTCCCAGGTTCGTTCAAACTATTCTCCTGCCTGAGCCTCCAGAGTAGCTGGGACTACAGGAGCATGCCACCACACCTGGCTAATATTTTTGTATTTGTAGTAGAGACTGGATTTCACCATGTTGGCCAGGCTGGTATTGAATTCCTGACCTCAAGTGATTCGCCATCTTTGGCCTCCCAAAGTGCTGGGATTACAGGGATGAGCCACTGTGCCTGGGCTGCAGACAATGTTTATTTGGCATGCTGGATGGATGGACAGATGGGTAGATGGATGGATGGCTGGATGGATGTAGATATAGACATACTGCTGAGTATATTAATGCTGGATATTTTGCTTCCTATAAAATGAAATAATGTCTTACTGATTTATGTCCCAGCCCTCCAAATGCCTGAAAATTAACTCTGAGTTCCTTTGCCAGAAATAGTCACCCTGTGATGGATTCAGGGTTCAGGCATAATGGGGTGAGTCTTATCTTGAGGCAAGCTCACAAATGAAGTTTTCCAAAGACAATTATTTTGCTCAGATACCATTTCATCAGGACATAGTCTTGGGCATCTCCCAAGAGTTTAGGGTTTATGTGACTCAAGAATGAAGTCATTGTATTTGGGACTGTTGCTTTTTGTTCAGAATCCTCTGTTCTGAGGTGTGAATGGTCAGACTTGTAGTGATAATGAAGTTGGAGAATCTAGGAGCTCTTAGATAACAATCTGAGGCTTAGTGAATATATGTGCTCTGAGAGATAACCGACGGAAAGCATCCAGCCATCAGCCCAGGAATAACAATGTAAGAAGCACTGATTCCATAGTCTCCCCAGTCGTAGTGGATAGAGCTATAAGACAGGCAACTGGCCGGGCGCGGTGGCTCAAGCCTGTAATCCCAGCACTTTGGGAGGCCGAGACGGGTGGATCACGAGGTCAGGAGATCGAGACCATCCTGG
>NW_012115955.1:1066256-1067749 GCF_000951035.1 Colobus angolensis palliatus
TTGATGTGTGTGTGTGTGCGCATGTCTCAAAGTATTTTCTCAGCATCTTTCAAGACAGCTTTGATAGGCATCTGGTCAGAGGCTGGAAAAGTGACCTTAACAGGGCATTAAATTTTTCAAGAAGCACATTGCATGTATTTTCTCATTTGCCTTTTAAACCTGTCAGCATGTGCCCTTCTAATAAACATCTTGAAACTGTCCATCCGTGTCCTCTGTGTGTGTGTGTGTGTTTGCATGTGTGTTACTTCTGTCTCTGAGTAGACATGACAGATGTTACACAGCACTGCTCAATGAAATGCTTGCAAGTTCTCTGATCTATCTAGGCCACCTTGCTGAGGAAGTCATTCTACCGTCTATAAGCTTATTTGTTTATTTATTTATTTATTTTTGAGACAGAGTCTCACTCTGCGTCCAGGCGGGAGCACAGTGGTCTCGGCTCACTGCAACCTCCACCTCCTGGGTTGAAGCAATTCTCCTGCCTCAGCCTCCCAAGTAGCTGGAATTATAAGTGCCCACCACCATGCCTGGGTAATTTTTGTATTTTTAGAGTAACATTTTGTATTTGTACAGATGGAGTTTCACCATCTTGGCCTGGCTGGTCTTGAGCTCCTGACCTCAAGTAATCCACCCGCCTTAGCCTCTCAAAATGCTGGGATTACAGGCGTGAGCCACTACATCCAGCCTATAAACTCTTATTCATTATTATTATTATTGCAGGGAAGTGTGACATTTAAAAATATTTATTTTCTCGCTTTCTTGTTACATATAGAACAACTCATGCAAAGAAAACCTAGTTGAATAAATTGCTTTTGGTTAGTAGCTGGTGAAAAAGAGCTTCTTCAATTTCTGATAAAGTATTGGGTAAATGAAATTAACTAGGTGCCATATGAATCTTATTTATTTATTGAGATGGAGTCTTGCTGTGTTGCCCAGGCTGGAGTGCAGTGGTGCGATCTCAACTCGCTGCTCGCTGCAACCTCCACCTCCCGGGTTCAAATGATTCTCTTGTCTTAGCCTCCTGAGTAGCTGGGATCACAGGCATGCACCACCATGCCCAGCTAACTTTTTTTTTTTTTTTGGTAGGAACAGGGTTTCAACATGTTGGCCAGGCTGGTCTCGAACTCCTGACCTCAGGTGATCCACCCGGCTCAGTCTCCCAAAGTGCTGGGATTACAGGCGTGAGCTACCGTGCCTGGCCAGTTCCCCCATATATTTATCTTCCCATAATTTACTGCCCCTCAAAGCCCCAAACACCTTTTCCTTTATCTAGTCACTTCACAATTTATCATCTTTTGTTTAAATGGTATTTAAACCCCTGAGACAACCACTTCTTTGGGGTTTCATTGCTTTTCTGTGGAGCCCTCCCTTGCACATAACACTGAAAATAAAATTTGTGTGTCTTTTCTCCTGGTAGTCTGTCTTTTGCCAGTTTAATTCATAGGCTTTCAGCACAGACCCTAAGTGCGAAGAGGAAAAGTTTCTTCTGCTCTCCT
>NW_012115955.1:1068214-1072153 GCF_000951035.1 Colobus angolensis palliatus
TCTCAAACTCCTGATCTCAGGTGATCCACCTGCATCAGCCTGCCAGAGTGCTGGGATTACAGGTGTGAGCCATGGCGCCCAGCCATGAATCTTTTCTTTTGGGGAAAAGTTATTCATTAAACTCCCTAGTAGTCTGACATAGATGAAGCTTGAACATTATAGAGGAGTGTTGCAAAAGCAAATGCCATATATTACCCACTGCCGAAAGCAAAATTAGGGCAGACCTTGGGAGCTATGACTATAGCAAGTTTTTATAACTTAAAAAAATAGATAACCACAGTTCACTAAAAAATTAAACTCTAGAAAAATCCAAAAATAAAAATAGAAATCAATCATCAATATGATCAACATATTGATGTTTTTTCTTTCTACTCCCAGGTGATTTTTCCAGTGCTTGATAATTTTAAAGTAAAAACTATGTAAATATGTAGGAAAAAAACAATTCCTTGAAAAAAATATCTGGGACCTGCTGACAATCAAGAGTAACAGAGTGCTCCAGCTGGAGGGCCTGGCCGGCAGGAGGGTCAGAAGTAGCATGCTCACACACACACACACACACACATGCACGCATGACATGGACAGACAGTTTCAAGATGTTTGTTAGAAGGGCAGATGATGACAGGTTTAAAAGGCAAATGAGTAAATGCTAGCCTTGAAAGCAAGTGCAGAACTTCATGTCTACAATGGGACCATTCACCAGTACTGTTTAAGCAAACACATGATTCACTTACCCAGGATTGACTCAGGAATAAAAATTATCCCAAAGTGAGTAGGAATCCAAAAAGGCTTTTTGAGCCACTGAGTCAGTGTCACTAAAGTTCATGTTCTGCCCTTTGCCATACTGAGAACATGGCAGTAAGGGACAGAGATAAAGATGGCAAAAAAAAAAAAAAAGAAAGAAAACCTCTCAAAGGATGAATAACGAAGGGTGGCGCAGGGGTGAGAAGACCCCATCAAGGGCCTGAGCGCCTCTTTACAAAAAGAGAAAGGAAGGGGAGTCAGGAGGGGGAGATTCAGTCGGGAGTATCCTCTCTAAGAATGTAGAAATGGCTGGGCCTTGTGGCTCACACCTGTAATCCCAGCACTTTGGGAGGCTGAGGCAGGCTGATCACCTGAGGTCAGGAGTTCGAGACCAGCTTGACCAACATGGAAAAATCGTATCTCTACTAAAAATACAAAATTAGCTGGGTGTGGTGACACATGCCTGTCATCCCAGCCACTCGGGAGGCTGGGGCAGGAGAATCACTTGAACCTGGAAGACAGAGGTTGCGGAGAGCCGAGATTGCACCACTGCACTCCAGCCTGGGCAACAAGAACAAAACTCCGTCTCAAAGAAAAGAAGAAAAAGCATGGAAACTATGTGAAACATTTTGAAGAATTTACACCTCAAAGTTTTATTTATTTGTTTTCTTCTATTATGTGTCTTATTCTACATGACTTTATTGAGATGTAGCTAACATACCATCCAATTTACCTGCTTCAAGTGTACAATCCATTGTTTTTTTTTTAGTATATTCACAAGCTTGTACAACCATTACTGCAATCTAATCTTAATTTTTGTCCCTTCAAAAAGAAACATTGTATCTGTTCCATCAGCATTTTCCATCCCACCCCAAGCCCTATGCAACTGCTAGTGTGGTTTTTGGCTTTATAGATTTGCCTATTCTGGACAGTTCATGTAAGTAAACCATACAGCGTGTGCCCTTTGGGTCTGACTTTTTCATTTAGCATATGTTTTCAAGGTACGTTCATGTTTAGCATGTGACAATATTTAATTTCATTTCATTACCAAGTAATGCCCATTGAGTGGATATATCACATTTTAAAAATCTGTCAGCTGATGGAGATCTGAATTGTTTCTCCTTTTTGGCTATTATGAATAACACTGCCATGGACATTTGCTTATAAGTTTCTGTGTGGACATATATTTTCTTTTCTCTTGAGTAGACGCCTAGGAGTAAAATTTCTAGGTCATATAGCAACTCTACATTTAACATTTGGAGGAACTGCCAAATCATTTTCCAATATATCTGCACCATTTTACATTCCTCCAAGCAATATATGAAGATTTCCAACTTCTCCACATCCTTGCCAACACTTGTTATTTTTGTTACAGCCATTCCAGTGAGTGCTAAGTGGTATTTCATTGTGTTTTTGAATTGCATTTCCCCAGTGACTAATGACGTTAAACATCTTTTCATGAGCTTATTGGATGTTTATGTATCTTCTCTGGACAAACACCTACCCAAATCCTTTGCTCATTTTTAAATTAGATTTTTTGTTTATTGTTGAGTTATAGGTTTTTTTTAAAAAAAATATATATATGTATTCTAGATACACATCATATGTGTTTCTCAAATACAGGATCACATCCCATTCTGTGGGTTGTGGGTTGTCTTTTTGTTTCCTTGTTGGTATTGCTTGCAGTATGAAAGTTGTTAATAGATCAAGTCCAATTTATCCTTTACTTTTGGTGTCTCATCTAAGAAACTACTGCCTAACCCAAGGCCCTGAAGAATTACTCCTATATTTTCTTCAGAGTGTTGTGGTTTAGCTCTTACATATGTACCCAAGTTCCATTTTCAGTTAATTTTTGTAAGTGCTGTGAAGTAGGAAGTCCAACTTCATTCTTTTCAGTGGGGTTATCTAGTTGTGCCAGCACCATTTGTTGAAAAGACTGTTCTTTCCCCTACTGAGTTGTCTTGATGCCCTTGTTGAAAACCAATTGACCATAAATGTAGGATTCAGTTTTGGACTCTCAGTTCTGTTCTGTTAAAGGATAACTCTATCTTTATGCCAGTACATGCTTTCTTGGTCACTATAGCGTTTTACTAAGTTATGAAATATTAAAGATTGTTTTGGTGATCGAAGTTTTGGCTATAGTTTAAGAAACAGATACAGAACAATCAAATGAGCATGTTTCTCACAATTAGAGAATTAAGCAGCACTATTTCCCAAGGATGTGAGATTCAGGTGATATGGTTTGGCTGTGTCTCCACTCAACTCTCATCTTGAATTCCCACATGTTGTGGGAGGGACCTGGTGGGAGGTCACTGAATCATGAGGGCAAGTCTTTCCCATGCTGTTCTCATAGTAGTGAATATGTCTCACGAGATCCGATGGTTTTTAAAAACAGGAGTTCCCTTGCACAAGTTCTCTCTCTTTGCCTGCCACCATTCATGTAAGATGCGACTTGCTCCTCCTTGCCTTCCGCCATGTTTGTGAGGCTTCCCCAGCCACGTGGAACTGTAAGTCCAATTAAACCTCTTTCTTTCGTAAATTGCCCAGTCTTAGGCATGTCTTTATCAGCAGTGTGAAAATGGACTAATACAAGTAGGTTACTGTCTGTGTTTTCACACCTGCAGCCTCCACGGGGCAGGCTCTGTGTTGGGCATTGGTGATAAACCTGATGTATAAATTCCACATAATCACCCAGGGCTTGGGGTGTGGTGACTGTCCTCAGGTCCCACAGCTGAGACCCCGGAGAGCCAGACCTGGAAGTCTGTCTGTCTAACTCCGTGCTCTAGCTGTTATTACTTATTTTCCAATAAACTAATACCCACCTGCAGGCAGCATGGGGAGAGGAAAAGCACACCACTCCCACTCAAACAGTTAAACACTTTTTCTTATTGTGGTAAAACATACATAACATGACACCTATGATTTTAATCATTTTAATGTACTAATCAGTGGCATTAAGTACATTCACACTGTTGTGTAACTATCCACCATCATCCATCTCTACAACTTTTCATTTCTCAAACTGAAACTCTGTTCCCATTAAACACTAACCCCTCACTCTCCCCCAGCCCCTGGAAACCCCCACTCTACTTTCTGTCTCTGTGAGTCTGACTACCCTAGAGACTTCATGTAAGTGGAATCACACAGCATTTGTCCTATTGTGACTCCTTCCTTCCTTCCTTCCTTCCTTCCTTCCTC
>NW_012115955.1:1079968-1080693 GCF_000951035.1 Colobus angolensis palliatus
AAACATTTAGATGTGAGATTTATTTTTTGTGAAGTGCCTTCAAGTTAAGTGAGCAATATTTCCTCTGTAGGGACTGATAATTCCAATACAAATGTTCACCAGAGGCAAGAGTAAGAAATACTTAAGAACCAGAATAATGTCTCCCTCAGGGGCTTTTAGGAGACTAGAAGGAGAGGTTCATAAAATTCACCTAGCACAGCACTTGGCACAGAGCAGACAATGCAAATGCTAGCTCCTTTTCTATCTTATTCCGGAGTAGACGAGATGCAGCCTGGGAACTGGCAGGTAGAAGCCTGTTTTGTTAAAGGAAACAGCCCCAGACGCCACAGGCAGTCACGAGGCTCTTTAATCCAGGTTAGACGTCAAAGGTCACGCAGCAGAGATGGTTCCATGATAAATTGTCTCTATGTGATTAAGACAATTTGTTAAAACCCAATAGCAATGATTACATTTGGCAACAAAATACTGTTTCCCTCCTTAAAACCCAATAGCAAGTATTACATTTGGCAACAAAATCCTCCCTCCCTCCCTTCCTTCCTCCCTCCCTCCCTCCCTCCCTTCCTTCCTTCCTTCCTTCCTTCCTTCCTTCCTTCCTTCCTTCCTTCCTTCCTTCCTTCGTCCTTTATGAATAATACTTATTGAGAGTTTACTATGTGTATTAGTCCATCTTCATGCTGCTGATAAGGACATACCGGAGACTGGGTAATTTATAAAGGAAAAGAGGT
>NW_012115955.1:1087048-1087963 GCF_000951035.1 Colobus angolensis palliatus
CAGACTTCATTTAGGTTTTCCCATGTGCCTGCAACATCATTTATCTGTCCCAGGATCCAATCCAGATCCCATATTGCACTGAGCTCTTGCTCCTTAATATCTTCCAATTTGGGATAGCTTCTCAGTCTTTCCTTGTTTCTCTTGACCTTGACACTTTTGTAGGGCACTGGTCAGTTATTTTGAAGAATGTCTTTCAATTTGGGTTTGTCTGATGTTTTCTTATGATTCGATGGAGAGTATGAGTTTTAGGCAAGAGAGACCTCAGAGTGCCTTTGTCAGTGCACTGCAGCAGGGGCACGTGATGTAATATGTTGTTGGCTTTGTTAGCCTTGATCATTGGGTTAAGGTAGTGTCTGCTTGATTGCTTAGTGCACAAGTAGTAAATACCAGTAAGAAATGTAAGACATAAGAAATACAATAAGAAATTATAAAGTAAACATAAATAAGAACTAGTTTTCCTTTTGTATTAAATTTTCCCTTTGTATTAACAGACATCTATATTTTTCACTCTGATTAATAGACATTTTGGGGAAGATACTTTAGCACTAGGCAAATATCCCTTTTATCCACAAACATTTGGCAGACCTTGCCTGCAACCATCATTACTGTGGTGTTCACCGAATGATGATTTAGTATTTTCCTTATACTTTCTGCATTTGTTAGCAGAATTCTTCTGTGACCTCTCTCTCCTCTCCCATTTATTTACCCATTTTATTCTGTTATTTATTCTATTTGTATGGACTCAAGATATTTATTTTACTATATGTGACAAAGACATCTTATGACCAATTTAAGTGAGGGACTTATGGACAATCTTCAGTTGTCTCTGTGTGTGTGTGTGGTGTGTGTGTGTGTGGGGTGTGTGTGTGTGTGGGGTGTGTGTGGTGTGTGTGTGTGGTGTGTGTGTGAGTGTGT
>NW_012115955.1:1088470-1103876 GCF_000951035.1 Colobus angolensis palliatus
GTGGTGGGTGTGTGTGTGGTGTGTGTGGTGTGTGTGTGGTGTGTGTGCGTGGTGTGTGTGTGGTGTGTGTGTGTGTGTGTGGTGTGTGTGTGTGGTGTGTGTATAAGAGAGAGAATATGTAAATGGCATTTATGCAAGGTTTTATAGGGACACATCTTATTGTGATGAAAATACAGAACTTGCTTTCAAAATCAAAAGAAGAGCTTCAAAATTGTGAAAAACTCCATATCATAATAGGGGATATTTTGACATATATGACTATATCCCATTAACGTAAGAGATCCGAGGTCACAGGAAAATAAATGTGTAACTGGACTCGATGCTAAAGGGCTTAGGAAAGCCCTGAAAGGAACGAATAGGTTTGGAAGGCACTACCTGAGCAGAAAGAACCAGGAACATAGAAAAAGTGAAGAGCGAGCTTGGTCCTACTCACAGCCCTGTGCTGTGGTCCTGGTTCTTAGTTCACAGGGTGAGTTCTGAGGTCAGGCTGGTGTTTGCCTCTCCTCTGGTGCCTTAACCTCCTCCTCTGTAAGATGGCAAGCACAGTAAGATCTACTGCATGGGATGTTGTGAGACTGGATGGGCACCATTGCCTACAAGGTACTTACAGGATCTCCCGGCACATGGCCGGTGCCCAGTGCCAGTAGCTGCTTTTTTTTTTTTTAGATGGAGTCTCACTCTGTCACCAGGCTGGAGTATAGTGGCACAATTTCGGCTCACTTCAACCTCCGCCCTCTGGGTTCAAGTGATTCTCCTGCCTCAGCCTCCTGAGTAGCTGGGATTACAGGTGAGCACCATCACGCCCACTAACATTTTTGTATTTTTAGTACAGACAGGGTTTCACCATTTGGCCAGGCTGGTCTTGAACTCCTTTTAATACCCTGCCAGACATCCTTGACCACTTGAAGTGGCTCGAGTGAGTTCTGTTCTTTGCAAGTGAGCACAGACAGGTCATGACAGACTTGGAACCTTCTCTTGGCATTAGCTACATATCTGCATACCAGGTGTACAGTTTCGGTAAAATACTGACAAGACGATGGCATTGCATGTAGACCTGCTTTTTTCATGTGATGATCTTGGTTCCACTTACAATGAAAATATGCCTCCTTTGCTGATAAACAGATAATAAATGCAGTACTCAAATTTCTGACTGACTTTCTAGAGGCAGCTCCTCCAATTCCAGAGAGTACTGAATATTAGGCCATAATTGGATTTTACAATAATTTTGGAGGAAAGAAGAGCTCAGCGAAGAGTCTATAACTCATGCCAACTTGGAAAATGGATGAAATGGATGGAAAGAAAATTGATTATCACTTTAAAAGGACACTAATATTATGGAAGATGTTTAAAGGGCAATCGCCTCTACAGATTACAAAGCAATTTAGGAAACAGATCCACAAATATTTTAGAAATACAGTTTTTCTTTAAGAAGAAATGATTAACTATGCCTCGCTCCCCCTCTGGCTGTCAGTCCCTTAACTGAGTTGTCTCAATATTTTATTTAAATGTGATCCACATTTGTCAGACTTGAGTGTTTCAAGAATTGTGTTGCGGAGTCTCTTGAGAGAGAAGCCCATTCTAAACGGTCCCACTAATGTAATATTTATGCTAATGCAAATGCTAGAAAGACAGCTGGAACATCCCTTTGGACGCTGCATGAATGAGTATCAGCATAGCTGTATCTGACAATGATTTTTGTAAACTGAGAAACTTTGTGAGACCTAGGTAGGGCTGAAGGAATGAGATGCATAGATTTACACTCTGACATGATGTGTTATCCCCCAAAACATATATAAACACACACACTTATGCACATTCGCATACAGCCTTACACACTTACATCCACAAAGATACATGCCATTCATGTATACACACACACAAGCACATATACATGTAAAACACGAACATACACATGTATATATCTCCACATTTATATACATCCACATACATACCCACAAACATGCACATGCACACACTCATATAAGCATATATAGTCATGCATTGCTTAACGAAGTGGGTCTGCCTAAGAAATGCATCATTAGGTGATTGTGTCCTTGTGCGAACGTCATACTGTACTCACACAAACCTAGCTGCCTACACACTTAGGCTGTCTGATATCGCCTATTGCTCCTAAACTGTAAACCTGTTCAGCATGTTACTGTGTTGAAAATTGTAGGCAACTGTAATACAATGGCAAGTATTTGTATATCGAAGCAATATAAACATAGAAGAGTACAGTAAAAATATAGTCTAAAAAATAAAAAATGGTCCACCTGTATAGGACACTCACCATGAATGGAGCTGGCAAGGCTGGAAGTTGCCCTGGGTGAGTCAGTGAGTGTGGAGGGAATGTGAAGCCCTAGGACATTACTGTATACTCAAGTAGACGTTATAAATACTGTACACTTAGACTACACTAAGTTTATTAAAAGTTTTCTTTCTTTAATCATTATCCTCAGCCTACTATAACATTTTTACTGTCTAAGCTTAAATTTTTTTAAAAAATATTTTTACTCTTTTGTAATAATTCTTTGCATAAGACACAAACACATTGTATAGCTGGACAAAAATATTTTCTTTCTATCCCTATTCTATGAGCTTTTTTCTATTTTTAAAATGCTTAATTTTAACTTTTGGATTGTTTTGTTAAAAAAAAAAAAAAAAAACAAGATGCAAACACATACATTAGCTGAGGCCTCCACAGGGTCAGGATCATCCGTATCACTGTCTTCCACCTCCACTTCTTGTCCCACTGGAAGGTCTTCAGGGACAGGAACACGCATGGAACTGTCATCTGTGATAACAATGCCTTCTTCTGGAATCCCTCCTGCAGGACCTATCTAAGGCTCTTCTTGAGGAGATGTCACTCTTTTCAGAAACACAATCACGATGGTTTGCTTGGTTTGTTTCTTCTACTCATCACAGATTTGCATCAGCAACGGGTTGGTCACTTGGCAATAGAAATTTTTCAGCTGCACTGTAACCTAAGGGACCACTGGTGTCTATGTGGTCCAGTGTTGACCCAGACGTCACTATGCAGCACTTGACTGCACACACGTAAAGCATGAACACACACATCGCATTGCCTAGTTTGACCTGGTGCCTGTATTTTTTTGTATCTGTAGACAGCAGCATTTTAAGATCTATGTTTGCATCAGTACTCAGGCTGTTCCTGGTGACTCCTGATGACGCAAGCATCCAAACTTCACCCTGGAATGTGCAGCTGGTGGTGAGGATGGGCACCTCCGGGGTTGCAGTGAGAGCAGTGGTTGCAGCCTACGGAGTGCTGACGGAGTGCCAGTCCTGGCCCTGAGCACCATGCATGTGACTTACTCATTACAGTGGAACCATGAAGCAGACGTGGCTATTTCACCATCTCATGGTTAAGGACGTGCAGTCTGCAGAGTCTCAATAGCTTGCCCTGTGTCATACATGGAGAGTGGACATTGGCTCCAAACCCCTAATCCACTTATCCAGGCCACCTTAGCACTCTGACCCCTTAGAATCTGGGGCTTTCTGCTGAAAGCCCATAAACAGATCTCAGTTCCCATGGGGCCTGAGCCACAGGTACAAGGGCCACTGGTTCTATCACTTACTCTTGGTAAATTCTCCACTTTAAACAAGAGCTACCTGGTCTGTACCCGGGAGACCACAGTTTCATTTGAGGAAAATATTACCTGAAATTAGGGCAAGGTTGCTCAACGGAATAAAGGGTGCCCACTTTGTGTGTGTTTTGTGGTGGTGTTTTGCTTTGTTTTTGAAACAGTCTCGCTCTGTCGCCCAGGCTGTAGTGCAGTGGTGCTATCTCAGCTAATTGCAACTTCCACCTTCCAGTTCGAGTGATTCTCCTGCCTCTTTTTGTATTTTTAGTAGAGACGGGGTTTCATCATGTTGGCGAGTCTGGTTTCAAACTCCTGGCCTCAGGTGATCTGCCCACCTCGCCTCCCAAAGTGTTGGAATTACAGGCATGAGCCACCGCACCCAGCCTTAAGGATGCCCTCTTTGGATGGCAGGGCAAACCAAAATTGAAGAGCTACTGGATGCCAAACCTGGCCTGTCTCCAGTGTGATGTATATTTGGGCTTTGCTCTCTGTTTAGGCTGGGGATCTGCTTAGAAGAAAGTGCATATTTTAAATGGTACTAGAAAAGGGTCCAACAGAAAACATAAAACATGGCCAGGGGAGGAAAAAACCCACAGAACAGGGATCAGCCTGTTCCTAAGCCCAAATGGAATCACTTGAAAACTGTTACTGCTCTATACATTTCTAAAGAGTGAATTATTGGTTTTTCTGTTAAAAAAAAAGTTTTATATGGAATCATGATGGCTGACTGAACTCATGTATCTACCATCATTTCAGCCGCAATTCCCACAAAAATAACAAGAAAATTTTAAAAGAATATAATCCTTAGTGATGCAGGAAAACAAAAGAGTGCCATGGGGTAAGAGAGATCTTGAACAGTTTCTGAAAGACAGAGCACAAACAGGATCAGCTCCCATGAAAAATAAAGCCAGAGCAAAATGAATACAGGAGACGACAACGTGAGGCAGGAGGGTTTGGGGAGATCAGGCCGAAGGTCAGTGAAATGCAAAACTATAGCGGACAAACAATAGACATCATTAGGCACCAAGGACTCAGCAAATGTACCACTGCTGGACTGTCTATGTTAGATTTTTTTTTTTTTTAAGAAATGTGCATGAGCAAAACAAAAATAAATACAAAGGAAACATGAAGGTTACACCAGAAGTGGTAAGCAAATAAACTTGAAAACGAGTAAACGTGCCTAATGATCACAAGATGGCTGCCACAGCTCTAGATCTTATGCTCTTACATCAGCATCCTATGCAGGAGCAAAATGTCAGCAAGGCCTCTGTTAAGAAATGCTGGCTTAGATTTAATCATCATTTGTCTCCTAGCATGGGCATATTGCTACCCCTGAAAAAAAACTCAGGGTGTATGGGCAAATAGAAGTGGAATGGAGTAACTGCTGGATGAGCAGTTTGACATGGGAGACAAAAACAAACAAACAAACAAACAAACAAAGATGTAGAAGAGTGGAATGGCATAATCAACAAACTTAACTATAAATGTGTATAAATCTATACACACACACACATTTCTGTTATGCCAACAATGGCATAATCAACAAACTTAACTATAAATGTGTATAAATCTATACACACACACACATTTCTGTTATGCCAACAAAGACCATACCCTCTTTTCAAACACAAACAGAACATCCACAAAAATTGTTGCTAAGGTAGAACACAGAGAACAGCTTAAGAAATTCCAAAATGAAAAAATCAGATAAGCCACATTTTCTGAACAGACAGCAGAAAAAGTAAGCATTAATATCAAAAGCCTGGCAAAATGGTTCTATTTCAAGATTTTAAAACACGCTTTAAGATAAAAAAAGAAAAGAAAAACTAAATAACTAGAATGAGTTATGGATTCAGAAATGAATGTCCATGAGTGTATCACGTCATGAAAGACATGGACAAAGCAGTTGTCAGAGGAAAATTTGTAGCTCTCAACCCTGGTGCTAGAAAACAAGGGAGGCAGAAAAAAATAATAAAATAAAAGCAAAGATAGCAAAAGTAAGAAAATAGTAAAAATAAAAGTAAACATCAGTGAAAGAGAATATAAACAAACAGAATGGTAGTGCTTTGAAAATAAAAATTAATTTAAATAAATTTCTGGCCATTCTGAACAAGTAAGAAACAAAAACAGTCAGCAGCAACCAGGCATAAATGAAAGCACTTGAAGTGAAAAAGTGCCCAAAACTGAAGTTATAAAAAGATTAGAACTGAATATAACTCTATGTCAATATTTTTGGGACTTTAGATAAAAGTAATGCTAATCCAGGAAAATATAAATTACAGCAGAATCCCTCTAATCCAACACAGTCCAGGCCTATAGTCAGTCGGTTAAGTGAAAAAAGTGTTTAAAGTGAATAATTATTAAAAAAAAAGTCATTATGGATCTCAAACTTTTACTTTAATTGAAACCATAGAAACATGTATTCACTCACCAATGTTTTATGCAGGGTTAATGCCTTCTCTTTAAAATTGGACATCTGATTGTATTTCTACTTCATTTTTCTTATGTAAACACTTGTAGTTCACTTTTGACAATTTATGGGTTTTGATTTTTGAAACAGAGGGAAAATATTAAGACATATACTGTTCAGTAATGCCCCCTAATCCATGCGGGATATGTCCCAGGTTCCCTAGGGGATGCCTGAAACCACAGATACCAAACATGATTGCTGTCAGTCGGAACACATTTTTATTGAAGTCTTCCATCCACAGATTCAATGCCTTTCCCACCTTAACTAAATACTTACCAACACTGTGGCCATAACTTTTGCAGCTGGAGTATGACAGCAAAACTAGCACAAATTTCTTTTTCCCTCTTTACAGTTTTACAGTTAGCAGGTTCATTCTCATCATAGATCTTAGCAACATAAGCATAGTATTTGTTCCCCTTATTAAGTTGAGAACTTTTACCTTTTCACTTAAAGGAAGCACTTTATGGCTTCTCTTCGGCATATTTGAGCTGTCAGCATCACTACTCTTGCCCTTTGGAGTCACTATTAACCAAAATAAGAGTGACTTGAACACAGGGCACTGTGATACTGATACCATGACAGCCCATCTGCTAACCAAGATGGCTACTTGGTGACCAACAGGTGGGGAGTGTCTACAGCTGGATAAAAGATGATTTAAATCCTGGGCAGGATGGAATGGGCCAGCAAGAGAATTCATCATGCCACTTAGAACAGTCTGCAATTTAAAATTTATAAATTGTTTATTATTTCTGGAGTTTACCATTTAATATTCTTGGACCATGGTTGACTTTGGGTAACAGAAACTGAGGAAAGGGAAATGTCAGATAAGTGGAGGGGTGCGGGGGAACTATTGTAATCTGATTGTGGAATTCTTGTAAATCAAAGCTTCTCAAACTTTACTGTGCACACAAATGTCTTGGGGATCTTGTTAAAATGCAGAGTCTGACTCAGTAGGTGTGGGTGGGGTTCTGAGATTTGGCATTTCTAATAGGCTTCCAGCTGATATTGGTGCATGGGCCACACTCTGAGTAATAAGGATATAAATTCCTGCCTTCACCCATTGTTTCCAGTTGTATTAGAACATTTAAGTACAAATCATTTATCTAAGTGACTCAATTCTATCTAGTCCTCCTAAAGTATTCAACTTAGTCTTCATGAAAATGAAAACTTGTTTTTGGCAATTATGCCATTGGTCTATATAATGTTAAATTAAATAAAGTAATTATACAGGTACACTTGTAAATAAATTTGAGAGCAAACACAGCTGAAAGCTGGTAAGCATTCACCTTAAATCATGGAAGCAGAGGGTAGAATTATAACAGAAAGTAACCTATAGGCCTACCAGAATATCCAGCTTGTTGTGAGAATCCTCCCTTCAAAAGCACTTTACCCTGTCCCTGAAAAAGCCCCAGACCCAGAGGTTATAGGTAGGTTTTACCAAATTTGCAAGGAATAAGTATTCCCGATCTTATTGTATATTTTTTCAGTAAGCAAAAAATGAGACATATGTTCTGCTTTGATTTGAATGTTTGAGCCCTTTGAAACTCATGTTGACATTTCATTGCCATTGCAACAGTATTAAGAAGAGGGGCCTTTGAGAATTAATTATGTCATGGGGGCTCCATGAGTGGGTCAATGCTGTTATCTCGGGAGTGGATGACCCTTGCCAGAGGCCAGCATCATGCTCTTGGACTTACCAGCCTTCAGAACCATGAGCCAAATAAACTTATTTTCTTTATAAATTACCCAGTCTGTGGTATTCTGTTACAGCAACAGGAAATGGACTAAGACATGTGTATTAATCTGCTTTCATGCTGCTAATAAAGACATACCCAAGACTGGGTAATTTACAAAGGAAAGAGGTTTAATTGGCTCACAGTTCCACTTGGCTGGGGAGGCCTCACAATCATGGGGGAAGGCAAAGGAAAAGCAAAGGAACGTCTTACATGGCAGCAGGCAAGAGGATATGTGCAGGGAACTGCCCTTTATAAAACTATCAGATCTTGTGAGACTTATTCACTATCACGAGAACAGCATGGGAAAGACCCACTCCCATGATTCAATTACCTCCTACCATGTCCCTTCCATGACACCTGGGAATGATGAGAGCTACAGTTCAAGACGAGATTGGGCTGGGGACACAGCCAAACCATATGAACATGTCCCAACCCATTGCATAAAGTTCATATAATCCTTATCCCAAACTAGGTAAGAGTACAAGAAAAAAAATCACATTCATATAATTATGAACATAAATATGAAAATCCCAATTAAATTTTAGCTCACTGATTTTAATTTTATATTTTAAAGAAATAAAATATTATGAAGAATCAGGGCTAATACTTCAAATGTAAGAATGGTTCAAGATCAGAAAATCTATTGACATAGTTTATCCCCTTCAGGGACAAAGGAGAAAAACTATGTATCCTCTCAATGAATATAAAAGTATTTTAAAATATCCAATATTTTTTCCTAATTAAGGAAAAAATCCTTGTTCACTTATTAGTAGAAAATATTCCCTTAACCTAATAGAGGCTCTCTATTGGAAATCTACAGTTGAACCTTAAAGAACACAAATAATTTTGAATAAATAGAAAGACCTATCATATTCCTGAAAGGACGCCCTAATATTATAAAGATTGCATTTTTCCCAAATAATATAAACTCATTTCAATCACAATAAAAATCCAAAGAAGATTTCTCTTTTTAGTTGGAATTGTCAAACTGATTCTCAAGTTTATATGCAAAAGAAAATGCATAAGAATAGCTGTTCTGAAACATTTGGAGAAGACAAGTAACAGATAGGGAGATTTTAGCAAACAAATAAATAGTATCGGGAATGTATAATGAGCATCTACAAAACCGTAAGAACAATGCAAACAATGAAAGAGAAAAACTGACAAAATAAATAGGCTATTTACAGAAAACGAAATACAGGTAGCTAATAAACATACATAAAAATGTCCAGTCTCAGGAAATGACAAATTCAAATCAGGGCTCGTTTGTTTGGGTTTTTGGCCATTGGATTAGAAACAATAGGAAGAGTTGTTGAATACATTATATTCCATCCACTTAAGGAAAAAGATACGTTAAATAATTATATTTCATCAATTTAAGGAAAAAGATAGATTGCTATCAAATATAGCGAACACACAAAGAAGAACATGTACATGTAAACTCTAAGTGTGTGTACATGAGAAAAAAGTCAGTGCATCTAGAATGCCAGTGCCCAGCCTAGACATGCTGGGCTGTTTACCCAGGCCCAGTGGGGCAGAAGGGTGGGCCAGGCACAGTGCCTTGTACAATTTGCTCAGGACACTAGTATGTTATTGAATCTCTGGCATGAGGATCTATTAATAGATTTTTTTAAGTGCCCTAGCCAAATTCTATGCCTTCTAGAAAAATATTCTGCTTCTGTTGTTCCTTTAGAGAGCTGTTCAGCATAGAATCTAGATGTTTCCTTCTGAAACAAATCCAATAACTATTCAACTATCAAATTTAGCATTCTGGCTGTATAGAAAAATAACAATGCTATATTAAGTTACCACTGTGAAGTAGGTGGCCAAACTGTATATGTGACATTCTTAGTTTTTCAACAAACTGAATATGCCTAAGGCACGTTTCCTGAATGCTGCTTCCAACAGCCAAAGCATGATATTATCATCCACACAATTTACATTCCCAGAATGGAAGTTTGCATTCCGACAAGGGCAAAGCTCTGAGGCCCAGGCCCCTGCTCCGCTGCATGCCATATATTTTGGGAGAGTCATCCTTTCTCAGGTACATGGTTTGCCACTATGTTCAGGGGGAACAGTGTGAGTCACCTCCTCCCAGGGCTTTTCAAGAATCAATAAAATGAATTTGAAACAAACAAAGATTTGATCCAACATGAATACTGATTTTAACAACTTGTTTTGATTCCCTAGACTTTTTCCATTTCTAATGTTAGAATGGAATGAAATTATTTTTGAATGCATGTTTATGAATTTTCTGGCCACTTTTAAGCCTTTAACTATTTCACACTTTCTCTCTAAAGATCAAAGAAACTCTAGTAACGTGGAAATTCATACTCTGAGTAGTGACAAGCCAGTGACTTTTTCTATAGAAAGGGTACCAGACTCCAATGTGAAAATCTCAAGCAGCTTTACATTCAAGCAAGTTCAGTTCAATCTCTTCCTGACTCATTGTCTCATCAACATGCAAAGCTCTTGAAGAGAAACCATCTCTTACTTGCCTGAGGGAGTTCTGGCAGACGTTTTGAATGTGGATGTGGAAGTTCTTCCCTGTCTCCATCCTGTCAAGAGCCCTGGAGCAAACAGCAGGATGAGGAAGACATGGAAGACAAAACTGATAACGCACGTCACCTCGCTGCAGCAGGAGATGGGATGTAACTTCAGTTCAGCCTCTTTGGGGTTTGGGTTTTGACCAAGTAAACTGGGAATGTTGTTAACATATCAAGCCAGCTTTTATTGTTTGTCTTAACCAAAGAAAACACAAAATGACACTTACTTTGTTGCTCAATTCGGTTTTAACTTGTTGATGTCCCTCCCCCCCAAAAAAATCATACTTGAAAATGCCTGGCAGGGCCCCCTGAGATCTAGGGTTTGAAATGCTCTTTTGACAAGTTGAGAGGTTAAAAAGAATTCAGAAACATACTGTAGAGCCTCATGGGGGATTTTAGAAAAAAAATATGCAAAGCATCTTTAAATGTGTGGAAAATCCTTAGCAGTGAAATTGCACTGAAGTCAGATTGTTTTCCTATTGATGTTGCATTGCTCGGCTGCAAGAGGTGGGGTGGGCACATGGTGCGGCGAGAGCAGGAGTGCTTATTAGGATGCTGCCAGACCTCAGTGTGGAATTCCGCTTCTCACAGTTGGCCATAATCAATCAGTCAGACTCTCTCTCCTCCCTTCTCCCTCTCCCTTTCTTTCCCTGGTTGAAGGGGCCCTCTTAAATCGCTCTTGAGCCCGCATTCTAATTTGCTCTCTCTCCCACGTGAAATCCACTTCTCCCAGCTAAGCTGCGTTTTGCAGCTTTATGACGGTACCGAAAGCACTTTATTTCCACTTAAAGAGCTGCCTGTTCTATTTACCATCACTCTCAGGGTACTTAACCTCATTTAAAAGGCTGACTTTCCCCTGCATTATTAAGTTGATCGGGAGTCTGAAAGCCTCTTTCTCTGCCCAGCCCGCAGCCAGCTCTCTCCAGCCACCCTAGCCTCGCCCTCGCCCCTCCCAGCCTCTGTTCCAAGGCCCAGGCGCGCTCCGCGTGGGCGACGTGTCCCTGAGCGCTCCGCCTCCGGCCAGCCTGACCGCTCCGTGCTCGGTGTCACTCCTGGCACGTCTCCACATTCCTAAAATCCCAGAGAGGACCTCGAAATAGGATAAAAAAAACACGAGAATTTAAATACGAAGCAACAGCCCTTGCAGGGCTGCCTGCTCTGGCTGGGAAGGGCCTGGGCCCCCGCCTCCACCTGAGACGCTTGTTTCCTGCGCGGTTTTGCAACGTCAGAGCCGTCCACACTCGCAGGCCATTTGTAGCGGCCTGTTGGAAAGGGAAGACGGTGAAGTCGGCCTAAGCAGAGCAATGCTTTGCCCTCTGAGAGGCGAGGAGGGCCCTTGGGAAGCTCAGAGAGCTGCGATAAAATGGCTAAACGACCTTCCTCTCCTCCAAGTCACCAAATACGAGCCAGGCGGGCACCAGATGGGCAAACTGAGCTTGGTCAAAGCTTATGCCTTCGCCTTCCCCTTCGCCTTCGCCTTCACCTTCGTGTCTTTGGTTGGGGCTGTGTCACTGGGGACTGGGCCCGTTAGACCGACGACAGATGCGCCGCATCAGAGAGGAAAGTCACCTGTCTCGCAGGGAGGATGGCAGGGGGGCTGCTGGGGCAGGCGGGGCCCACGAGGGTGGGGCCGGGAGATCCTGCTCTTTTTGCCCAGTTGGCCCCTGCAGAGCCCGACACCCACAGCGCAGAGAGCACCCCGGCTGGGTTTCCCTGACCGCGTCCCCGGAAGGCAGGAGCCCCTTTCCGCGGTGGCCCAGGCCCCGGCTCCCTCGTGCTCGCGAGAAAAGACCCTTGGATGGATGAGCGCGCCTCCCTCCCGCTCACGTTCCCAGCGCAGGCCAAGGCCAGAGCTGCTTTTCCCGCACACATGCGGAGGGGCAGCCAGCTCACGGTGCAGACCAGCGGGATGGGGCTTTACCTCTGGCTACCGTCTCAGTGTCCTCTCAAATCATACCTTGAAACTTACTCGCAAATGGAATGGTATTAAGACCCAGCACTTTGGGAGGCCAGGGTAGGAGGATCACTTGACCTCAGGAGTTTGAGACGAGCCTGGACAACATAGTGAGACCCCGTCTTAAAAAAAATACAAAAATTGGCCAGGCATGGTGTCAGCACCTATAGTCCCAGTTGCTTAGGGGGCTGAGGTGGGAGGATCATTTGAGCCCAGGAGGTCAAGGCTGCAGTGAGTTGTGTTGGCACCGCTGCATTCCAGCCTGGGTGACAAAATGAAACCCTGTCTCAAAAAAAAAAAAAAAAAAAGAGTGGGTCCTTAGGGCGTGACTGAGTCCTAAGCGCAAGCCCTGGTAAATGGGAGGAAGGCCTTCTAGAGGCTTCCCATGGTGTTCACCCCATTGCCTGCAAGGACACAGGTTGGAGGCCCCCTGGAAGCAGCCTTGCAGACAGGGAGCCTGCAGCGCCTGGGTCTCGGACTTCCCAGCCTCCAGAACTGTGAGAAAGAGACTCGTGTTTTTCATACATTACCCGTCTCAGGTATTTTATTACAGCAGCACAAACAGGCTAAGACACCTCTCTTCCCTCTCTTCCAGTTTTCTGAGCATAAATCCTCAATGGGCATGAAGCACAGAATGGGAAGGCAAGGTGCACAGAATGAGCTCACTAGAGAAGTCAGACTTTCCTTCTCCCTTGTGGTTTCACCTGCAGTCCCTAGTCTCCTACTGATGAAGAAGGGGCCTGGACATAAGCTGTTGTTCCACCCCTTGGTTCCCTCCACACTGTCTCCCTCTCCAGCCCGTCTCCTAAATATGTTTCCGATGACACAGGAGGTTAATGCTGGCTGCCTCAGGACTGAGTGACACAGATTCTTTCCATGCCCAGAGGAGCCTGGCTTCAGGGTGAAGGGTGAGCAAAGTTCCTATTGAACTCGTGGCTTCTTGGAGCAGGGTTTCCAAGAATTGAGACTCCAAACCAGTATCCCAGGGCCTGGTCTGCCAGGCACACAACCAATGTGTGTTTCTTTGCAGCTGCAAAACAGCAGGCAGCAGCCACAGCTAATGCTTTTGAGCATTTCCTTCTTGCCTGTCTCTCTCCTCAAAGCTTAACAGACAGTGTCAGGGGCATGTGGTACAAAATCATGAACTGAAGCATTTTCTCAAAAGCTCCTCTCATCTAATGCATTTAGATATTGCACAAGGGAAAAGATGCAGACACCAGCCTCACACTCTCCCCTTTCTCTAACTGGGGACATCTCCTACAGGTGACATTTGAAATTCAGTCTCTCTTGGTGCCACCTCAGGATTTAACCTTAGCCTGAGTCCCCCTCCCCATCCTCTCCATTCAAAACCTGGACCACCCAGGAAGTGGCCCTTCAGTTTTCTGGAGTGGATCAGGGAGGTGAGCCATTGCATCAGGGGAGGGTGTTGACATGACTATGTACCTTCTCTTTTCTGGGGAAGCCCTTTGTAACAGAAAATAATATTTACTATGGAACAACATAAATGAGTTTTTGTTGAGGACTCTAGGTTCGCCTTGTTAAGATAAATCTTGATAGGCTGAAAATTTTGCACTAATTTTTTTATAGTTCTAAATATTCCAGGCATTTAATATGCATTGAAGTAAGTGGGTCACAGCCTGTGGCTTAGAAATAATAGAGCCAATTTACACTCCTACCAACAGTGTAAAAGTGTTCCTATTTCTCCACATCCTCTCCAGCATCTGTTGCTTCCTGACTTTTTAGTGATCGCCATTCTAACTGGCATGAGATGATATCTCATTGTGGTTTTGATTTGCATTTCCCTCATGACCAGTGATGATGAGCTTTTTCTTCATTTATTTATTGGCCGTATAAATGTCTTCTTGTGAGAAGTGTCTGTTCATATCCTTTGCCCACTTTTTGATGGGGTTGTTCATTTTTTTCTTGTAAATTTAAGTTCCTTGTAGACTCTGGATATTAGGCCTTTGTCAAATGGATAGATTGCAAAATATTTTTCCCATTCTGTAGGTTGCCTGTTCACTCTGATGATAGTTTCTTTTGCTGTGCAGAAGCTCTTTAGTTTAATTAGATCCCATTTGTCAAACCTGCATGTTCTGCACATGTATCCCAGAACTTAAAGTATAATTAAAAAAAAAAAGAAATAATAGCGCCATTCCATGACTCGTGTTTTGTGGGGCTGTTATCGCTTCCGCCTTTCTGTGCAGCACTTCAGACTTTCGGAATGTGTGTCTAGCATTGATGCTGAGCGTGGATTCAATCAGAAAGACCTACATGCAAACACTGGCATTTGTTTGTGTGACCCAGACAGATTAACGCTCTAAGCCCTAATTTCCTCAGCTGTAAAACAGGCAATAATGACAGTCCCTATTGTATAGAGTTCTGAAAATTAAATACGCTCAGTGCCTGACAAAAAGCAAATCTTCAACAAATGTCAGTTCTTATTATTAAGGTTTTTACCACATCCTTGCTCAACGATTTGGAGTTTTTGTGTTATTCTCTGCAGAGGAAAATTGGCTTCGTGCTTGATTAAAACCTACCTTGGTTACCCCAATATCCTGCTGCTGTCCAGACAGCAAATAGTCTTTTGCAGAAGCAGGTAGCTCTTTAATTCTAGAGACAAGAAAAGGAGGCTGGAGGGTTCTGAGTTTCTCCAGGGGTGTGCGAGGTTGACTGGGTGTAGGAATCATCACTGACCACTTTGTTTTCCAAGAAGGCCCACAGAGGGCTGTACAGTTAGTATTTTTTCAGGGACCAATAGGGAGTCTCCTCCATTGTATATTCAATGAATACTTGCAAAGGAAATGCATGAATGAATGAATGAACAAATGAATCATTTCCTCTGTATCCAAACAGGATTGTTTCTAGGACCTCCCACCCTCAACCCCGTGGATACCAAAATCCACAGATGTTCAAGTCCCCGTTTGCATACAGCCTATCCACATACTCCCGTATGCTTTAAATCATCTCTAGACTATGGATAATACCTACCACTAGGTAAATAGTTGTTGTATTACATTGTTTAGGGAATAATGACAAGAAAAAAGTCTGTACGTGGTCAGTACAGATGCACCCATCCTTTTTTTTAAACTATTTTTGAT
>NW_012115955.1:1104311-1138223 GCF_000951035.1 Colobus angolensis palliatus
CAACTCATTTTCTTCTCTCTTCCTTCTCTTTTTTCTTTTTCTTTTTTTTTTTTTTTTGTAATATTTCTGATTCACAGTTGAATCCAGGGAGGCTGACCCCACAGATCTGGAGGGCCGACTGCACTCCATGGTCAGCATATATGCTGTGAGCTGAATGAAGCTGGGTCTAGATCTCAGCCCTGTCATTGACCTTGGGCATATTACATGGCCCCTTTGTACCTTCCCATCTTCACTTGTCCACCTGGCATCACACCCAACTCACAGGAATGGTGGGATTAAATGAATCATTAATGCCAGGCACTCAGCACAGGGTTTGGTGTGTTCATAACAAGCATCACCAGCAGCAGCTGCGTCATCATGATCAGTTTTCTCTGCCTTACCTCTCTCCACCTGAAGCAGCTCTCGGATGGGAAAGGTAGCGACGGTGCTCAGAGCCAGCCTTGGTGCCATTGTGAGTTTCAAATAGTGGTATCTATAATTCCACATATATCTGTTGGCTGAATGTACTTAAACGAAGTATCTATTTATATTTAAGTCTATATTTGAGTATCTGTGTGTATCTGCCCTACAGACCCCTCATCCCCTCTGTATGGTGTTGTATGCATTTAGACCTGTTTTCTTCCTTACCGTGCCCCTTACTGTTGAGTACTTTTCAGGCTGGTGGAGACGGTTTAAATTTTTAAAGATTTTGAGTGATTGAAGGGCATCCAATTGTTTTTCTCCTCTATCACATTTCCCACTGGGGAAAGAAAGGCTGAATGAATACCTTTTTAAGCTTTCCCTAAGTCAGTCATTTCTATGCTCTAAGATAGCAGAAGAAATGTCAGCACAAATGCTAATTAAGAAATAAGTAACATCGCGGACCAAAAAAAGGAGCAGAAAACGAATCCTCTCTCTTGGTGGTGGAAGCGTAGGTCCTCCCCATCAGACACCAGTCCAAGAAAAGAAATAGGGTCGAGATGATGTGTTTCTATTGTAAGGAAGCTGTGGGTCGGGCTTTTACACATCTGATATCTGTGTGCTGGTATCATAAGTTGTGGGAACGAGAGACACAATCTGTGTTCTTTCTGGTAACCAGTTGTTGTGGTCTCTGGGAGACAGGCTCTGAGGGTGCTCTGGGAACCATCTTCCTGTCATTTTCAGAGGCTTTGAAATGGGAAACGCACTGTGTGATGTGATGCTGTTTTACCGTTGCCCAGGGTTGGAATTATGAATGTTTACAAGTGCACGAGGCTCTGTAGAAGCCAACAAGCTGTGTATCTATCAGTTGCCTGGTTGATCATTGCACAGAATCTGGGTTCTTTGGAGGAAGAGGTCAGTGGAAGTCAAGGTTCTTAACTTCATCTTGGCCAATTCAATGATGTTATAAACCTGAGGCAGGGTCACATCTAGGAGATATTCATCGGTCCCCAGACGTGAGTGAGTTATCAGAGAACAAAGCTTGGCAGGACTCAATTTGGCTTGAATGGAGAAGACTGGGCTGGACTTTTGGGAAGCTGCAGGATTGGCTGTGCCAGAGAGTAAAGCGGAGGATGTGCCCATGCGAAACAGCTCATGAAACGCACAGGGAGGGGAGCGGAGAGAGCTTGGCACCTAGCAAGTCTGTCACAAGAGTGGCACTGTCCAAGGGAAATGAAACATGAGCCACATATATACCTTATTCTCCCGGGTTGTTTTTATCCTTGTTTGCTAAGTAGAGCTTTTCTCATGTGCAGACGTCCTTGGTCTAGTTTGTGCTTGACCAGCTCTTGGGGACACCTTGACCAGCTCTCACGTGTGACTTCAGGGCTTTCACCTTTGCAAAGGGCTATACCAGCTGCCCAGTCTTTCTGCCACTCCAGAGTTATTTTAACTGATGACTTTTCAGAAATGCAGGAAGGATGTAGGTCACCTGATACTCCGGGGGCCATGTGAGGTTTGGCAATTGGATGCTTGAAGCCAATCCTTTTTGACTCACAAAACTTTTGTGGGAATGTGGCATAATTTAACTGAGCTAACAAAGCTCATTACCAGAAAGATTTGGGGAAGGACTGGCCAAGGACAGGTGAGATAAAGCCTCACCAGGAAAGAGAAGCAAGGAAATCATAACAAAACAAAACCAAAATGAAACACAGTACCTATCTTCATTCGGAACTAACTTGTCCCTGACCTGCAGCCTAACCTGGAGCCCTGGTCCCTGTGCTCTGCCAGAGGAAGCCCGTGAGCTTGGACAGAGCAGATACTGGCTCTGATTCCAATGCCAACACCCCTGACAAGCATGGACACTGAGCAGCCTGCCCACGCACGAATCCAAAATCGCGCTCTGGCCTGGCTGATAGTCAAGGAAAGAGAGAAGTGACAACAGAATTTAATACTGGATAAGTACAGAGATACCCTGCTTTATTGCACTTTGTAGATATTGCATTTTTTATGAAGGCTTATTTTGAGGCAACCCTCCATCGAGTAAGTCTATTGATTAGCACCATTTTTCCAACAGCATATGCTCATTTGGCACCACACTTGGCACTTGGTAATTCTCACAATGTTTCAAACCTTTTCATTATTCTATCTGTTATGGTGACCTGTAATCAGTGATCTTTGAAGTCACTGTTATAATCGTTTTGGAGGCACCACAAACTGCACCCGTATAAGATGGCGAATCTAATAAATACACGTAGTGTGTGTTCTGATTGTTTCACAGACCGGCCATTCCCCCATCTCTTTCTTTCTCCTCAGGCCTCCTGATTCCCTGAGACAAAGGAATAGTAAAACTAGGCCAATTATTAATCCTACTATGGTCTCTAAATGCTCAAATACAAGGAAGAGTCCCACAATTCTCACTTTAAATCAAAGCTAGAAATGATTAAGCTTAGTGAGGAAGGCCTGTCTAAAACTGAGATAGGCTGAAAGTGAGGCCTCTTGCACCAAATGGTTAGCCAAATTGTAAATGCAGAGAAAAAGTTGTTGAAGGAAATTTAAAGTACTACTTCAGTGAACACACATATGATAAGAAAATGAAACAGCCTTATTGCTGGTGTGGAGAAAGTTTTGTGACCTGGGTAGAAGATCAAACAAGGCAAAATATTCCCTTAAGCCAAAGCCTAATCCAGAGGAAGGCCCCAATTCTCTTTAATTCTAGAGTTAGAAGCCTGAAGGAGGCGAGGAAGCTGCAGAAGAAAAGTTGGAAGCTAGCAAATGTTGGTTCATGAGGATTAAGGAGAGAAGCCATCTTCATAACATAAAAGTGCAAGGTGAAGTAGCAAGTGCTGATGTAGAAGCTGCAGCAAATTATCCAAAAGATCTAGCTAGGATTATTGATGAAGGTGGCAGTTCTAAGCAACAGATTTTCAATGTAGACAAAACAGCTTTCCATTGTAAGAAGATGCCATCTAGGACCTTCTTTGCTAGAGAGAAGTCAAGGCCTGGCTTCAAAGCTTCAGAGGACAGGCTGACTCTCTTGTTAGGGACTAGTGCAGGTGGTGACTTTAAGTTGAAGCCAATGCTCATTTACTATTTCCAAAGTCCCAGGGCCCTTAAGAACTCTACTAAATCAACTCTGCCTGTGCTCTGTACATGGAAAAACAACACCTGGATGGCTGCATATCTGGTTTACACCATGGTTGACTGAATATTTTAAACCCACTGTTGAGACCTACTGTTCAGAAAAAAACAAAAACAGTTCTTTCAAAATATTACCACTCATTGACAGTGAATGCAATCACCCAAGAGCTCTCATAGAGAGTAATAAGGAGGTTAATGTATTCATGCTTGCTAATACAACCATCATTCTTTTTTTCTTCTTTCCAGCTTTCAGGTTCAAGGGGTACATGTGCAGGTTTATTACATGGGTAAATTGCATGTCACAGGGGTTTGGTGTACAGATAATTTTGTCACCCAGGTAATCATCATAATAGCCAACAGATAGTTTCTTAATCCTTACCCTCCTCCCACCCTCTTCCTTCAAGTAAGCCCTGGTGTCTATTGTTCCCTTCTTTGTGTCAACGTGTGCTCAATATTTAGCTCCCACTTGTAAGTTAGAGCATGTGGTATTTGGTTTTCTGTTCCTGAATTAAATTGCTTAGGATGATGACCTCTAGCTATATCCATGTTGCTGCTAAAGACATTATTTCATTCTTTTTTATGGCTGCATAGTATTCCATGGTGTAAATGTACCACATTTTGTTGATCCATTCCACCATTGATGGGCACCTGGGTAGATTCTGTGTCTTTGCTATTGTGAACAGTGCTATGATGAATGTATGTGTGCATGTGTCTTTATGATAGAATGATTTGTATGCCCTTGGGTATATACTCAGTAATGGGATTGCTGGGTTGAATGATAATTCCAAGTTATTTGAGAAATCTCCACACTGCTTTCCACAGTGGCTGAACTAATTTACATTCCCACCGATGGTGTATGTATTCCCTTTTTTCTACAACCTTGCCAGTATCTATGATTGTTTGACTTTTAAGAAAAGCCATTCTGACTGCTGTGAGATGGTATCTCATTGTGGTTTTGATTTGCATTTCCCTAATGATTAGTGATATTGGGGCATTTGTTCTCATATGCTTGTTAGTCATGTGTATTCTTCTTTTGAGAAGTGTCTGTTCATATCCTTTGCCCACTTTTTTTGCTTATTGATTTGTTTAAGTACCTTATAGATTCGGATATTAGATGTTTGTTGGATGCATGGTTTGCAAATATTTTTTCCCCATTCTGTAGGTTGCCTATTTTCTCTCTTGATGGTTTCCTTTGCCGTGCAGAAACTCTTTAGTTTAATTAGGTCCTATTTGTTAATTGTTTGTTGTTGTTGTTGCAATTGCTTTTAGAATCTTCATCATGAAGTTTTTGTCAGGGGTGATGACCAGAATTGTATTTAATAGGTTTTCTTGTAGGATTTTTATAGTTTTCAGTTTTACATTTAAGTCTTTAATCCATCGTGAGTTGATTTTGGTATATAGTGAAAGATAGGAGTCTAGTTTCAATCTTCTGCATATGGCTAACCAGTTATGGCAGCATCAATTATTGAATAAGAAGTCCTTTTCCCAGTGCTTGTTATTACCAGCTTTGTTGAAGATCAGATGGTTGTAAGTGTGGGGCTTTATTTCTAGGCTCTCTAACCTGTTTCATTGGTCTATGTATGTTTCTTTACCAGTAGCATGTTGCTTTAGTTACTGCAGCCTTGTAGTAGTCTAGTTCGAAGTCGAGTAGCGTGATGCCTCCAGCTTCGTTCTTTTTGCTTAGGATTAGTCTGGCTATTTGGGCTCTTTTTTGGTTCCAAATGAATTTTAGAATAATTTTTTCCTAATTCTGTGAAAAAAGCATCATTGGTAGTGCAATAGGAATAGAACTGAATCGGTAAATTGCTTTAGGCAGTATGGCCATTTTAACAATATTGATTGTTTCTATCCATGAGCATGGAATGCTTTTCCATTTGTTTGTGTCATCTTTGATTTCTTTCAGCAGTGTTTTATAATTCTATTGTAGAAATCTTTCACCTCTCTGATTGGCTAGGTATCAGAAATAAAATACTTAGGTGTTTTATTCTTTTTGTGGCTATTATAAATGGGATTGTGTTATTCTTTTTGTGGCTATTACAAATGGGATTGTGTCCTTGATTTAGCTCTCAGCCTGGATGTTATTGGTGTATATAAATGCTACTGGTTTTTGGACATTGCTTTTGTATCCGGAAACTTTGCTGAAGTTTTAAAATCAGATTTAGGAGCCTTTGGGCAGAGACTATGGGGTTTTCTGGATATAGAATTATATTGTCTCCAAAGAGAGATAGATTGACTTTCTGTCTTCCTATTTGGATGCATTTTCTTTCTTTCTCTTGCCTGATTGTGCTGGCCAAGAGTTCCAGTACTATATTGAATAGGAGTGGTGAAAGTGGACATCCTTGTCTTGCTCCAGTTCTCAGAGAAAATGTTTCCAGCTTTTGCCATTCAGTAAAATGTTGGCTATTGTTATTTTTCATTCCATTTTGTATGTTGTCTGTTTACTCTGTTGATAGTTTCTTTTGCTGCAACATCATTCTTTCTTATGATGTTTGCCCATGTTATTTTGAGGCACATTCCTTCAATGCCTAGTTTGCAGAACCACCATTCTGCAGCCCACGGATCAAGAAATAATTTGAACTTTCAAGTCTTATTGTTTAAGAAATGCATTAGGTAAGGCCACACTTGTCATAAATAGTGATCCCTCTGATGTATCTGGGCCAAGTAAATTGAAAACCTTCTGGAAAGGATTAACCATTTTAGATGTCATTAAGAACATTTGCAATTCATGAAAGGTGGTCAAGATACTGACATTCTCAGAAGTTTGGAAGAAGTTGGTTCCAACTCTCACAAATGACTTTGAAAGTTTTAACACTTCAGTGGAAGAAGTCACTGCACATGTGGTGGAAACAGCAAGAGAACTGGAACTAGAAGTGGAGCCTGAAGATGTGACTGAATTGCTGCAATCTCATGATCAAACTTGAATGGATGAGGAGTTGCTTCTTATGGATGAGCAAAGAAAATGGCTTCTTGAAATGGATTCTACTCCTGGTGAAGATGCTGTGAACATTGTTGAAGTGACAACAAAGGACTTAAAATATTACATAAATGTAGTTGATAAAGCAGCAGCAGGGTTTGAGAGGATTGACTCCAATTTTGAAAAAAGTTATACTCTGGGTATAATGCTGTCAAACAGCATCACATACTATAGAGAAGTCTTTTGTGAAAGGAAAAGTCGATCAATGTGGCGAACTTCATTGCCGTCTTATTTTAAGAAATTGCCACAGCCACCCCAGCCTTCAGCAATCATCAACATCAAGGCAAGACCCTCCATTAGTAACAACAACATTATGGCTTGCTGAAGGCTCAGATGATCGTTAGCATTTTTTAGAAATAAAGTATTTTTAAATTAAGGTATGTACACTTTTTTAGACATAACGCTATTGCATGCTTAAGGGACTATAGCACAGTGTAAACATAATGTTTGTATGCATTGGAAAACCAAAATATTAGTGTAACTAGCCATATTCTGATATTTGCTTTATTGCAGTTATCTAGACCCAAACCTGAAATATTTCTGAGGTGTATTTGCAACATTCTCAAAAAATGTAAACCTTAAACCCTGAATTTGAGTTACAGAAAACCAGAGACACATATATACTTACATATGTACATTTATTCAGATTTATTGAAGACCGAGTTGTTCTGCATATATTAAAGTTCCAAGTGGCATTAAATTTCATTTAGAAATTAAGAATTTTTGAAAGGAATGTTTATAAGCCATATCATACCTTTCCTTCTCTTTTTAAAAAGTGTTTTCTGAAAACAACTTGACCTTTTGCTTAATGACTTAGCATTTTTTCCCCAGGAGAGGTGCCTGATGAGCTCCCAGTCCTGTGGTTCAGGGCAGGTTCTGGAACACTCACAGAGGAGACTCCGCTGAGAAACTGAGGTTTCTCTCCAAGTTATGATCTGTTCTGCCCAGGATGCTCCCCCGACACACACAGAAAAACTGAGCACCTAGAGAACAATACCAAAATCCCATGGCCAATAATGGGCAACCCAATCAGGTGACAAGTTATCCCCAGACCCTAAAATGCATGTGGTGGTGATAGGGCACCAACAACCAGAGTCCCAGGAACTGACATCCGTGAGGGAGGAGATGGGGGGAAGGTAATGAGGCAGAGCCCAGCCGCCTAAGGCAAGAGACCCCAGATTGGCTAACCAGAGAGGGCAGCTGGTGGATTGAGAACAGCGACTGCAATCATGGTGAGTGAGTCCGTGACCCTGCCTTAGATGACACCAGGCGATGCATGGTTCCTACCTTCAGGTCAGGTGATACTGGGTGACATGCAGGCACTTTGACCATCCTAATAGTCCAAGAGGTAGTGGAGCCATTAGAATCAGCTCGGCCTCCAGTGTGCCTCTGCATCCCTGGGTCAGCGTGAAGGTGCAGAAGCTGTGGTTCTGCACAGGAGATCATTTGAGAAGGCCAAGATCTCACCTAAACTCTTTAAATGAGGGCCTCTGGGGCAGGGCCCCAGGCCTGCTGATTTCTTCATGCTCCCAGGGTAAGTCCAGAAGTAGTTAAAGTTGAGGACCACTTCGGTGAGGGAGAAAAAAGCATACTTTTTGAGGACTCTTCCCAAATAAGATTCTTTTTTCCTCTGATTTGTTACTATTTGTTAGCACCTGTGAGGGAAAGGGATGTGAGGGTTTGATGTGGCCTAAATTTCCCTTTAGAAAATTCCCTTTGGGAAGAAAAAAGGCTCTGATCACCAACCAAAGGCCATATATTCTAGTCCCGGCCCCCACCACTTGCTGGGGTCCTCTGGAGAGCTGTGGAAAGTTCTGGCATCCTGCCCCACCTCCCAAGGCTCTGCTGTGGTCATCTTGGTTTCTAGATGCCCCTGAGGGTGGTCATGTGCAGTCAGGGTACCCTGGACTCCAGCCAGCCTCAGTAAGCCTTTGCAGGGCAGGACACTTTTGTCCCTGTGTGCAAGTCGTTGCTTCATGTAATTTGCATAAATACACACTCTTTTCTACCCAAGGTTAATCTTTTTAATTAGTTAAGCTGCTATGTTGTAGGAAACAAGCACTGACCCTTAAGTAGATAATTGGCACAATTGAAACAATTAAATGGTTTTCCCCAGGAGAACATTCAGCAAAGCCATTCTTGCTGGAGAAGGAACAGCACAAAACAGCTGGAAGGAAATTGTGGCATGCATGAAAGATAACTTGTCTGTGTTTGCGGTCTACTGAGATCCCCGCTGAAGAAGAGGCAGGATTTTCACTTGCTTCTTGACCCATGTCTGTTGTCCAGAATCCAGGACTGGTGACAAGAGAAGCGGACGTGATCTTCACAAGCTGGTGCAGCTGGGTCGGGAGTTGCTCTTCCCGGACAGGTGGGGAAGGTGCTGGAGGAGAGGGAGGAGGAGAGAGGTTTTAGGGGAGGGGTGCTGAGCAGTCAGACACCTGTAAGGTCACATTTCTTTCAGGTATTCTTTCTAGGTGTACTGAATGGGAACATTGTCTGTCATCCCTAGACTGCCTTAAAGACCTAAACTGCTTCCATTTATCTTTGGCTGTTGGACTCAAGTTTCTAATACACCTGGTGACACAGAGCACAGTGCTGTGTTTTTATGGGTTGCTTAATTCAAGATCTGGATGAAGGAAGCCTGAACCCATGTTTGTGCAAAAGCCTAAGGATGTACAGCAGGGATGCTCAAACTTTTGCTTTTATAAGAACCCACTTTTCTATTAACTAGGTTTTTGTGTATGAGAAGAAATGCTTGAACATGGAAAAGAAAAGTTCTAACTGTAGGATGGAGTTTATAGTGAGTATGAACCTCCTCCCCACCTCCAATCCCGGGGCCGCTTCCATCTGTACTCACACCTGTAATCCCAGCCCTTTGGGAGGCCGAGGCGGGTGGATCGCTTGAGGTCAGGCGTTCGTGACCTGCCTGGCCAACATGGTGAAACCCTATCTCTACCAAAAATACAAAAATTAGCCAGGCGTGGTGGCGCACACCTGTAATCCCAGCTACTTGGGAGGCTGAGGCAGGAGAGTCGCTTGTACCTGGGAGGCAGAGATTGCAGTGAGATGAGATTGCACCACTGCACTCCAGCCTGGGCGACAGAGAGAGACTCCGTCACAAAACAAACAAACAAACAAATAAACTGTGAAAGAACGAAAAGCTTTTCCAATTATCAGAAAGAAAAGACATCTATAACCCATAATATTGTCGACTCTCGACTGAAGCAGGCATTCACAGAGGCTATGAGAGGAGCGTAAATTATTGCCATCTCTTTGGGGGAAGATGAGACACTATCTAAAAACATTTAAAAGAAATATGTCACTTCTTGGGACTTATCCAACAGATCTACTTACATAGTTCTTAGGAGAAAAGGCTCATGGCATGTGGGCATCATAGGTGCATAGGCAAGGGAGCTTTCCCCAAGGCCATCTTTGTGCCACCAAAGGTGTGGTATGTTACCTTCCTTGTAATTTGCATTTCATAATTACTCATTATAGCAAAATTACTTTCACTTTGCCACTTTCTGGTTGTGTGGCCTTGGAAGATCATTAAATTTCTCTTTGTCTCAGTTTTCTCATTGGAAAATTGAAGAGTGCACTATTTCATGTCTAAGACTACTCCAGTTACCATGATTGTATGACAAATTACCCAAAAATATGGTAGTATGCAACAATTGTTTTTTATGTGCATGAATTCAGTGGGTTGGGAATTCAGATGGGAATTCACCTGAAAGACACTGAAGCTGGGGGCTGGCATACCCTCCAGTCTCACTCATGTTACGTGTCTGGCAATTGAAGTTAGCTGTTGGCTTGGGGGCCTCAGTTCTTCCCCATGCTGTCACTCCATGTCAGCTAGCTAGGGTTCCAGCAAGCATCCATGAGAGACAGAAAGCCAGGTATAAACTCTATGGCTTTCCCACAACTCCTCCTTTAGCTGTGGAAGTCATACAGTATCATCCCCACTGTATTCTGTTGGTTAAGATAGTTTTAAAGTTCTGCCCAGGCTCAAGGGAGAGGTACAGTAGTCTGGTAGGGCTGCCATGACAAAGTACTACCGACTGGATGGCTTAAACAACAGAAATTAATTTTCTGACAGTTTTGAGGGTAGAAGTCTGAGATAAAGGTGTCAACAGGGTTGGTTTCTCCTGAGGCCTGTCTCCTTGGCTTGTAGATGCTGTCTTCTCCCTATGTCTTCACGTGGTCATCCCTCTGTGTCTGTCTGTGTTCTAATCTCGTCTTGTGATAAGGACACTGTCATATTGGGTTAAGGCCTACCTTAAGGACCATATTTAGCCTTATTTATCTCTTTAAAGACCCTGTCTCCAAAGGCAGTCAGATTCTGAGGTACTGGGGATTAAGGCTTCAACATATGAATGTTGGGGGAACACAAGTCAGCTCATAACAGGAGGGAACACAGATCCCACCTCTTGAGAGAAGGTTAGCATCACACGATACAGAGAGTTGGTGGGATGGCTCATACCAACATCATTGTCCTTGGAAAATAAAATCAGCCAACATGACCTACAGCCCCATCCTGATACCATCTGAATGACGTAGATGAAGGTGATTAATAATGACAGCATCATACTGGTGTAACGTACAGGGCAGTAACTTAACTGGCCTCAAGGACAGGCCTCTGGTTGAAGGGTGCACATGCCCAGGATACATCTCATCACCTAAGTAGGTGATCTGAGCATCCACTGTGGGTAAAGTTACACACGGCTGGGGTTTTGAACATGAATAGAAGTTACCCTTTGAATTAACCTTGAAAACAACTCGTGACTCTAATCAGGTTTTTTTGTTCCTATCTCCCATGACGTAGGGCTGAACTCTAAGCTTTCAGAAAGCACCTCTTGACAATAAAATCTTGGATCTTGTAGCAAATGCTGTGTATATGCTCTTCAGCTCTAGCCCCAACCTGCTATGAACATGCATGCCTGTAAACTGTCACCCTCCAGCATCTTTTTCTGGCCATTAGAGCCTGATTTTCCTGAAGATTCAGCAGGTTGGAATGCCAGAGAATAATGCCCCACCTGCACCCAGCAGCATTCCACCAGTGGCTGTGGGAGTGGCTCACACACTCCAGCTACCTCCCCTCATGGGACTGGGACCTGGAGTTCCCAAGAGAGATTAGGCTCCAGTTGTCCACGGGGCAGCTAGTTTTATTGTCACCTTCCCTGTCCTGTCTCCCTTCCTGTCTCCACTCCCTACAGTGCTCCTGGAGATAACTTCCCAAATGTGCTGCCTGCTCTTGGATGTTATTTTAGGGTTGGCTTCTGAAGGAACACAAACGAAGACAGACAGATATGCTGGGGAGCTACGTGTAAGATCATGGCGAAACATGGCCAAGAACAAGGCAGTCAGCCACTCCCAGGTTTAAAATCACGTTTTCTACATTGTCTGTCTCGTATGAATCTGAGTGAAAGCCCAGGCTTCTGCGTCACCTGGGCCACCTAAGGAGCTTCCTCCAGCCTCTGGGTGCTGCAGCTCCAGCCGCCCTCACCACATGACAGGAAACCGCGAGCACATCCTCCTGCCTTCTCCTGCGGGCTCTTCAGTGAGCGCCTGCAGAGCTGCATCTAGAGCACAGGGCCGATATTGTCACCTTCCCTGTCATGGCTCCCTTCCTGTCTCCACTCCCTACAGTGCTCCTGAGAGCCGGGAGCACTCCCTGATTTGTTTTATCTTCTGCACAACCGTGTGGTTGGAATAGGAAGCAAATGACATGGAATTTGCATATGGAAAGCTATTCCCACCTGTGTCCTCGTGTCTGTAAGGACAGGAGGATCCAATCGTCTCATCTGGCAATTGGTCAACTGGGACCGAGGGTTAGTGGGAAACCTGTGTGCCCCTACAGGCGGGAGGGGGACAGGGTGACCCTCTCCGGTGGCTCTCAGCCTGCCAGTGCCCCTGGACTGTTTCTAAGCCCAGGGTTCACCTGGGACAACTGGGCAGGTGTCTAGCGCTGGAGACAGCCCCTTCCTGGGTGTACTGATGAATCAGGCTTCCCTGGGGCTCTGGGGTGGATGATACCCCTCGCTCTCCCCTTCCCAAGCCTTGTGCACACCCTGCTCACCCTGGAGCCGCCTCCCTCCAGTCTCCCAGGCTCACGCTTAGCTGCCTCCCAGCAGATTTCCCTTTGCCCATGTTGCCCTCCTCTCCTCTCCCAGCTGAGTGTTCACCCCTCTTTACTTTATTTTAAACTTCGTTTGGGTTAAAGTGTTTTTTTTTCCTCCCTGACCATTTTTCTCATCTTCTGCTGCTGTCTTTTCCTTCCCATTGCGGGTTCTTAGGTTCAGAGCCTGGGGAGGCTCAACAGTCCATCTGGTGTTTGTAGATGGCCTCGGGGGACCTGACACATGTCCACAGGCCCTTTGGAGCTGCGGGGTGGATAGGACACCTGGGGGCACACAGTCCCCCATCCCGTGCTGCTGGGACGGGACACACTGACCCTAGGCCCCTTCCGGCTTCCTGTGTGGCTCCTGGCCTGGCCATGGGAGTTACAAAATCAGAACTGGTGACTGCCACATACCTGGGGCCTCAGCCACAGCCAAAACCTAAACCGAATGAAGCCAGGTCCCT
This sequence comes from Colobus angolensis palliatus, assembly GCF_000951035.1. Taxonomy (NCBI): domain Eukaryota; kingdom Metazoa; phylum Chordata; class Mammalia; order Primates; family Cercopithecidae; genus Colobus; species Colobus angolensis. The sequence continues at coordinate 1,117,408 of NW_012115955.1, forward strand.
ACCTTAACCTGTCTGGAAACAAAAACAATCCCAAAGAAGAGAGAGACGCGAGCCGTTTTGGACAGGTGTGTGATTCTGAAATTGAGGGATTGAGCCAGAAACAGAAATGCGCACACCAGACCAGTTGCTGCATCCACTGGGCAGTCCGGAGCCGTGTGTGTGTGTGTGTGTGTGTGTGATGCTGACAAAGAGTTTTGAAACACTGAACTAGCAGGGACGTGGAGGTGGAACTGTGTGACCAAATGCTTTTAAAAACGGTTAAACTAACTTTACAGAATTCATCCTGAGGAGGGAGAAATGGGTCCCGTTGTAAGGCTCTGGATGTGGGAATTAAAATGCACGTACGGGCTCGGTCCAAGAGCCAAATGCACTCTTAAGGAACTGAATCTTTGCCCCAGTCGGCAAGCTCAACAGCGATGATTAAACATTTAATCAGACGCATGATACTTTGTTGTGTGTTCATTGTGGCTACAGGAAAGGCTGCTGTAACAGATCTTTAAATAGCAAACCCGCGGCTAAATTTCACTTCATCCATCAAAGGCTGCTGCTATGCAATGACCTAATTTTAGCAGCTTATCAATCCCCCAGTGCTTGTTAGTTGATGTAACTTTGATCCTCTGATGCTAGATGACTTTTGTGCTGAATATAGCTAGAATTTAATATGAATCACTTGGATGGCTGCCCAGCTGAGCTCAACTGTATGAGAGAGAGAGAGAGAGAGAAAGAGAGAAAGAGAGGATTCGGGCTACCGAGGTGAATAATAATATACACATAGGCTTCCTTTTTTTTCTGGGGCAATCAACTCCATATCGCTAGGATGTATTTCAAGCACAATACCCTTGGACTTTTGTTTTATTTCTCCCTCCTAAACAATGAGACTCTCTTCTCCCGGCAAACATACATAGGAGGTAATAATGCGCTGCTACTGCCAAGATCTGATGACAGTGTCAATAATTGCAAGACATTTTAAATGAATTTTTTCTAAGCAAATCATTGCCTTTTGCAGTGAGCGTTTATTTCTATGTCGGGAGAGCGGAGCTGAGATGTTACGAAGGAGCAGAGAGCATCTTTCACAGCCCTCCTCCTCTCTCCTTTTCTCAATTATTAGATCGTGCTTTTTCGGCTTTGCTGCTGTCTGGCTCCTCATCTGAAGTTTGAGATTTCCTTCCGTCCTCCTGGCTCCTGGGCTGAACCACCTGTGTCCCAGGCAGCCTTCCTGGATGGGTGTGGCTGTCGCCTCACTCTTCTCCATTTGCCCTCATTGACATTATTTCTACCCATAAAATGGAGCCCTGTGGTTTATGTTCTTCATTTTCTCAACACGGCAGGTAAAGCTTCCCAGACAGGAGGCCTGGGCAGATGCTGAAACACACCGGACTCCGGGGTGGGCCTGGCCCCGGACAGCCTGCTGGGGTCTCGCCCACCCTGTCACTCCACCACTTTCTCATCCAGGTTGGGAGAGTCTTTTCATTTCTTCGAATTTCTCCTTCCAGAATTTAACCAGTGCCTGCTTAAAACCTCCTCCACCCCAGATTGGGGTGGGGGGTGGTGGAGTGGGAGGAAATACAGCTTAATCTGACTTGGCTACTGGTCAGCAGTTGGGAGAGGAGGAAACAGGACTCCCCATCTCAGGGAAGTCTGTGGATCTCAGGGTATTTAATCTCCCTGGGATTCTAGTCCTATTATCCAGCATGTCCTTTGAAGAAGCTGTCATGGTACAGGAGGCCTTTTCAATGGACATAAGATGCCTTAAGATCCTGAGAAGAAAGATTCCTTTAAAAAGAGATAATAAGCCTCTGTAATAAAGTATCCCAAATGAAATTTACTTAAATACACACCCTGTTCAAGCTAGCTTCCAGGTAGCTTGAGAAATGGCAGTGCCACAGCAGTGGTCCCCAACCTTTTTGTCACCAGCAACTGGTTTTGTGGAAGACAGTTTTTCCACAGATGGGGGTAGGGGAAATGGTTTTGGGATGAAACCGTTCCACCTCAGATCATCAGGCATTAGTTAGATGATTCTCATAAGGAATGCGCAACCCAGATCCCGCTCATGCTCAGTTCAAAATAGGGTTTGTGCTCCTGTGAAAATCGAACGCTGCCGCTGATCTGACAGGAGGTGGAGCTCAGGCAGTAATGCTCACTCACCCGCCACTCACCTCTTGCTGTGTGGCCCAGTCCCCAAAAAACCATGGGCTGATAGTGGTTCATGATCCAGGGATTGGGGACCCCAATCGATGGGACATTGTGACCAGAGAGGAACAGAACATTCTATTTCACACACTAACATTTCAGTAATAACACAATACTGTTTCTGCCGACCAGCCCTGCCAACACCTTCATCTTGTTTCACCTTTGCGAAGGTGGGGGAGGCGTCTTGAGCTTCTCCACACGTCAGTCAGCCCGGAATGCTGCCTGTGGGCTGGGTCGGCTTCAGGCCTGCAGGTCAAAGTAAGGGTGCATCTGTGAGTGCCTGTAGAGCCAGCTCATGTCTGAGATTCTGGTCCTTGGCAAATCCTTCAGCGGTAGAGTAGGGGAGGGGCAAGGAGGGTCACTTTAGATTCACAGGAATGGATCTCCGATGTTCATGCCATCGAATGCTCAGACTCCTTGGTCATGGCTCGGCTGTCACTGTAACGGGGCCAGCTGCTCTGCCTTCTCCCCACCAGAACAGATAAGGTGGAACACAGTTTGAGAGGCAGATGGACACTCCTCACAGTGTATATGAAATAATGATGCAAGCAGCATAGTAATTCAAAGAAACACTTACAGAGTGCTTTCTCTATCCTCAGGTGCTCTCTAAGTGCTGCCTATAGATAATCTCATTTAATCCAATTCCCTTAGAAGGTAAGTACAGTCATCTCTCAGTATCCATAGGAGACTGGTTCCGGTACCCACTGCAGATACCAAAATCCATAGACTCTCAAATCTCATATAAAATGGTGTGATATTTGCATATGAGCTATGCATAGCCTCCTGTATATGTTAAATCATCTCTAGATTACTTATGACACCTAATACAGTGTAAATGCAATATTTGTTATACTGTACTGTTTACATACATTACATACAGTGGCAAAAAAGAAGTCTGTACATGTTCAGTGCAGACTCAATCATTTATTTTTTTTCCCCCAAATATCTTCTATCTGAGGTTGGTTGAATTCATGGATGCGGAACCTGTAGCCATGGAGGACCAACTGTATTATTGTTTCTATTTTATGGAAGAGTAACTGGAGGCCCAGAGAGGTTAAGTAATGCACCCTAGGTCACACAGCTAGTAACTAGAAGAGAGGATTCTAACTTAGGCAAAGTTCAGAATTTGTGCTTTGGGACTACTAGGCTATACGGTCTATAAATGACTAGCAATCTCCAACAAGCGTGCTTTGACTCCTCCAAAAATGACCTACTAACCCTCAGTAAAAGCAGCCAATAGCAGGCTCTGTGTTAAGGCCCTGGTCAGTAGTTGCTGTTGGCTATGAGGGTGGCATTGTGCTATGGTGCCTGATGGCCCCAGATGTGTCGAAATCCAGGCTGAATCCTGGCACTGGTATGAATCAGGGGTTTCAGTCTGAAGGTGGTTTGAGTCCGTGGGTTCGGGCTGAGGGCCTGTGTCTGGGCCGTGCCAGCACTGATATTGACAGTACTGTTGTGAGTATCTGGCTTAGTTAGTCATCCCAGTGACATTCCTCAGGATGGGCTTGGATTTGTGGGGGGAAAAGGGCACCAGCGGGGGAGAAGTTTTCTGCCATGTTGGAGGGTCTGCAGCCTGGAATCATGTGGGAAGCACTGGAGTAATCCGTCTCCAAAGCAGTATAGGCAGACCCCAGCACCACAGAGCTCAGCTCACAGAGCAACCCAAGGCAGGGGAAGGCTCTCCAGGCTGCAGACCTCACTCTTTGGTGGTTAGCGAAGGATAATGGGACCCTTAAAAGACCCTAAAACATAGAACAGAGACGAAGAGTTCATGAACGGAGAATGATCAAGTACCTGCAATGGAGCCTGTGAAAGGAAGGAGTATTGAGAACATCTCAGAAGCCGATGCAGGTGAGTGCAAATTGGAAGAGAGGTCAAGGGGTGGGAGCAGATGGAGGGAACTGCCTGTGATGTACTGAACTGTGTCCCCGCTAAAATTCATATGGTGGACCCCCAACTCCCAGTACCTCAGAATGTGACTGTGTTTGGAGACAGGGCCTTGAAAGAAGTGATTAAAGTGAAACGAGGTCACAGGGTGGCCCTAGCTCAATCTGGTCTCCTTCTAAGAAGAGGAGATGAGGACACAGGCGCAGAAGAAAGGCCATGTGCGGACACAGGGAGAAGATGCCATATACAAGGCAAGGAGAGACCGATCCTGACGACAACTTGATCTCAGACTTCCAGCCTCCAGGACTGCGAAACATTACATTTCTGCTGTTGAAGCCACAGTCTGTGGTACTATGGCCGCGCAGCCCCAGCTGATGGATATCCCGCCCTTCTCACCTCTCCAGGGCCAGTTGGTGTTTTATGGAGCTGCCTTTAGGACTCACAGGTGTAAGCTATGCTCCTGGAAAACTGCTATCACCTTTTAAAAAGAGGGACATTTGGTCCATTTCCACTCAAATGCATAAACACTGCAATCTCAAAGTGCTTGCTCATTGGTTCACTTGTTTATCAAGTTCCTCTAATGGCAACCCCAGTCCACATAGTTATCTGCCCCTTGCCAGCCCTCTTCTTACGACTCAAAGATGTGTGCTGGTGGAGTACTGGCACAGGAGGTGAGGGGCGTGTGGCATCCTTTGGGATACCAGGAGGGAAATATCAGTGGCATCTGGGTAGAGTGGGCTTTTCCAGGGGGAAGGAAGCCTGAGTGTGGTTTAGCCAGAGGTGGGCTGTTTCTGAATATTGGATGGGGGGGTTTGTGGTCACTGCTGAAAAGCAGCAGGAAACGGCCATGCCAGTCCAGCATGAGCAACTGAGCTCCCCGTTCCGACAGGACACTGATCTTGTCCCATGTGGGCCATGCATGTGACCCGGGGGCAGGGCTGTGGGGCCTGGGCTCTGCAGGCACGCATGGGCACGTGGTCATAGAGACTAGACTCCACCTCTCTGTCTCTCATTCCACATGGGACTGAGGGTGGTAGAGGGGTCAGAATTGCCGTTCCGGGTCGGGGACAGAGAGCCCACAGTTCCAGAGAGAGGGACACCGAGTATCAGCCAGTGAGCTGCAGCCGTGACCCAGGGGCTCATATCTCACTGGCAGGAGTCTCAGCCCTGCAGCTGGCATAGCCAGGCGTGAAGTGAGGGGCTCCAGATAGGGCTCCCTGCCCTCTGGATTCAGGGCTGTTCCCAGCTACCTCAGCATGTCAGTTCTTCAGGCAGCCATCTCTGCATGAAACCCAGAACTTCCTCCACAGTGAGCTGGGACCTATCCCCACCTGCTCCCCACTTGTGTGACACTCTCGAAGCTCATGAAGCAAGCGTTTAAGGCAGTTTGGGTTAGAAAGCTTTACATCTCAAAAAATAATAGCTTCTCTGACACCTCACGTGGGCCCAACTATTGAGAATTCCATTTGGCTGGTTCTGTGTAGTTCTTCAAACCTTGGCATGCTTATTTCACTTGTTGGGATAGACAGATCAATAAGCTTGCTGATCCCACCACTGGGGACAGCGGCATCCACCAGGGACTGGCATATTCCGGGGAGCTCTCATGGTGGGTTCTGGGTATCCACTGTATGGTTTTTGGTTTGAGGTTACCATGAGACTTGCCAATACTGTCTTATAATCCATTATTTTAACCTGATAACAACTTAACACTATTTGCATAAACAAACACTCAAAAAAGAAAACTAACAAAAACTCTACACGTTAACTTCATCCTCTCCACCATCCCCCCACTTTTAAAATTTTTGCTGTTTCAATTTTACCAACTATGTCTTGAAAAGCTATTGTAGTTATTTTTGGTGGGTTCATCTTTTAGTGGTTCCACTTAGGATATGAGTAGTTTGTGCACCACAGTTTCAGGGGTATGATATTTTGTGTTTTTCTGTGTATCTACTAGGACCAGTGAGTTTTGTACCTTGAGGTGATTATTCGCTGCTCATTAATGTTCTCTTCTTTCTGATTGAAGTACTCCCTCTAGCATTTCTCATAGGACAGGTCTGGTGTTGATGAAATCCCTCAGCTTTTGTGTGTCTAGTAATGTCTTTTTTTCTCCTTCATGTTTGAAGGATTTTTTTTTTTTTTTCTGGATATACTATTATAGGGTAAAAGTTTTTTCCTTCAGCACTTTAAATAATGTCATGGCACTCTCTCCTGGCTTATAAGCTTTCCACTGAAAAGTCTGCTGCCAGGCCTATTGGAGCTCCATTGTATGTTATTTGTTTCTTTTCTCTTGCTGCTTTTAGGATCCTATTTTATCCTTGAATTTTGGGAGTTTGATTATTAAATGCCTTGAGGTAGCCTTCTTTGAAATCTGCTTGGTGTTAAATCTGCTTGGTGTTCTACAGCCTTCTTGTACTTGGATATCGATATCGATAGATTTGGGAAGTTCTCTGTTATTATCACTTTGAATAAACTTTCTATTCCTATCTCTTTCTCTCTCCTCTGCAAGGCCAATAACTCTTAGATTTCCCCTTTTCAGGCTGTTTTCTGGATCCTGTAGGTGTGCTTCATTGTTTTTTATTGTGTTTTTGTTCTGTCTCCTCTGCCTGTGTATTTTCAAATGGCCTGTCTTCAAGCTCCCTAGTTCTTTCTTCTGCTTGATCAGCTTTGCTACTAAAGGACTCTGAAGCATTCTTCAGTATGCCAGTCGCATTTTTCAGCTCCCAAATTTCTGTTTAATTGTTTCAATCTCTTTCTTAAACTTATCTGATGGGATTCTGAATTCCTCCTCTGTTATCTTGAATTTCTTTGAGTTTTCCTCAACACAGCTATTTTGAATTCTCTGTCTAAAATGTCGCATATCTCGGTTTCTCCAGGATTGGTCCTTGGTGCTTTATTTAGTTCATTTAGCGAGGGCATATTTTCCTGGATGGTGTTGATGCTAGCAGAGGTTCTTCAGTGTCTGGGCACTGAAGAGTTAGGTACTTATTGTAATATTCACTGTCTGGGTTTATTTGTAGCTGTCCTTCTTGGGAAGGCTTTCCAGATACTTGAAAGGACTTGGGTATTGTGAGCTAAGCTGTATCTGTTTTGGGGGATGCTCCAAGCCCCGTAGCACTGTGGTTCTTCCAAACCTGCAGAGGTACTGACTTTACGGTTTTGGACAAGATCCAGGATAATTCTCTGGATTACCAGGTAGAGACTCTTGTTCTCTTCCCTTAATTTCTTCCAAACACACAGTTTCGCTCTGTGTTCTGAGCCACCTGAAGCTGGTCGAGGGGAAGAGTGACACAAGCATCTCTGTGGCCACCACTACTGACTGTGCTGGGTCACATCTGAAGCCAGGAAAGCACTAAATCTCTCCCAAAGCCTGCTGTAACCACTCCCTGGCTACTGCCTATGTTCGCTCAAGGTCCTGTAGCTCTAAAATCAGCAGGTGACAAAGCCAGCTAGGCCTGTGTCCTTCCCTGCAGGGCAGCGAGGTCCCTCAGGCCCCGGGTGGGTCCAGGGGTGCTGTCTGGGAGTCAGGGAGTAGAGTCAAAAACCTTAGAAGTCTATCTGGCATTCTATTGTACTGTGGCTGAGCTGGCACTCAAACGACCAGATGCAATCCTTCCCACTCCTCCCTCCTGTATTAGTCTGTTCTCACACTGCTAATAAAGTCATATCTGAGACTGGGTAATTTATAAAGGAAAGAGTTTTCATGGACTCACAGTTCCACATGACTGGGTAGGCCTCACAATCATGGTGGAAGGCAAAGGAGAAAAAAACGTCTTACATGGTGGGAGGCAAGAGAGCATGTGCAGGGGAATGGCCCTTTATAAAACCATCGGATCTCATGAGACTTATTCACTATCATGAGAACAGCCTGGGAAAAGACCTGCCCACATGATTCAGTGATCTCCCACTGGGTCCCTCCCACAACATGTGGGAATTATGGGAGCTACAATTCAAGATGAGATTTGAATAGGGACACAGCCAAACCCTATCACCTCCCCTTTACAAAGGCAGAGGAGCTGTCACTTGCTTAATGTTCCACTGAGCTGCCAACAACTGGCCGATGGCTAGGGAGCCCCTCGCCCTATAGCCCTAGCCACTCCAGGCCACAAGAAATACTGCCAGATTATCTCCAATGTTCCCTTAAGGCCCAAGGGCTCTTAAGTCAGCTGGTGGTGAATGCTGCCTGGCCTGGGACTCACCCTTTAGGGCAGCGTGCTCCCTTCTGGCCCAGGGCAGGTCCAGAAATGCCATCTAAGAGTCAAGGCCTGGAATCAAGGACTCCAAGAGCCTACTTGGTGCTCTACGCCCCTGTGGCTGTGCTGCTGGTACCTAAGGTGCAAGAAAGACAAAGTTCCCTTTACTTTTCCTTCTGCTTTTTTCCAGCAGAAGTTTTGCCCTGTAGCCACCACAGTTGATAATGTGCTGAGTCTCACCTGAAGCCCGCAAATCTCAGAGGCTCAGAAAGGTGCCTGATGTAGTGTCTGGGTATTATTGCTGGTTATTCAGGGCCCAAGGGCTCTTCACTTAGCAGGTGATAAGTGCTGCCAGGACTTGTTTTTTTTTTTTTTTTTTCTTCAAGGCAGTGGGCTCCCTTCTGGCCCAGGGTGTGTCTAGAAAAGTCGTCTGGGAGCTAGGGCCTGGAATAGAGGCCTCACGACTCTGACTGGTGCCCTATCCTGATGTGGCTGGGATGGTATCCAAGATGCAAGACAAAGTCCCCCCTACTTTCCCTCTCCTCTCCTCAAGTGAAAGGAAGGGGTCTCTTTTGGAGCCGTGATCTGTGTATCCCGGGGCTAAGGGTTGGGTGATGCTGGTACTCCCTTGGCTGCCCCAGCTGGTATGTCAGTATGTCTCGTCCCCTCCATCCCTGTCCATGGTCCCTGGGTCTAGTTCAACACTAGGACCCACCTAAAAGTTGCGGTCCTTATGTCCTCGACGGCCTTTCAAGTTTCCTTGGAGACACAGAGCACTGTAACCCTTGGTGGCAGTGCCGAGGTTTGCAGGCACTTAAGTTAGGATTGTTCCCCTCTGGCTAGGGCTGGTTTAAACACTCCCTCAATGGCTGGGCATCAGCTGAGTGTGATCAGGTTTTCCTTTCTCCTCTAACAGGATTGCGCTGCTTTCAGTGTCTCACAGTTGCTGTGTTCTCCCTCCCACAGCACCTAGAGACACTCTCTGCACCAGGCCGCTGCTGCCCAGAGTAAGGGAGGGGTGGTGTCTGTGATCCAGGACTGTTTTTTCTTTCTTCTCCCTTGTTTCTTCTTTTGAGATGGAGTCTCAAGCGGTTCTTCTGCCTCAGCCTCCCGAATAGCTGGGACTACAGGCATGCACCACCACGCCTGGCCAATTTTTGTATTTTTAGCAGAGATGGAGTTTCATCGTATTGGCCAGGCTGGTCTTGAACTCCCGACCTCGTGATCTGCCCACTTCAGCCTCCCAACGTGCTGGGATTACAGGTGTGAGCCACTGCGCCCGACCTTTCGTTTTGTTTTGTTTTTGAGACGAAGTCTCACTCTGTCATCCAGGCTGGAGTGCAGTGGCATGATCTCGGCTCACTGGAACCTTCGCCTCCTGGGCTCAGGTGATTCTCATGCCTCGTCAGCCTCCTGAGCAACTAAACTTACAGGTGTTTGCCACCATGCCCAACTAATTTTTGTATTTTTAGTAGAGATGGGGTTTTGCCATGTTGGCCAGGCTGGTCTCGAACTCCTGACCTCAAGTGTTCTGTCTGCCTCAGCCTCCTAAAGTGCTGGGATTACAGGAGTGAGCCACCATGACTGACCCCTCATGGTGAGTTTTGGAACAGTAACCTCAGGATTCACCTGTCTACCTGTGTGTGTGGAGGAAGGCGTGTTCAGGGCCAGCTGGCACTGCAGGGCATGTGTTTTTTGACCTCGCCTCCTCTCCAGGTGGGAACTGCGGTGTGGTTGGTGTCACTGCTGTGCTACCTTTTCCGTGTTTGCGTGAAAGAGAAGGAAGGAGGAAGAGACAGGAGGTTGCTTACCTGGGCATTCTGCTCAGGGGATGGGGTCACCAGGACTTTTTCCGCAGAACTTCCTCCACCAGTTCCTCTCTCAATGATAGTCCTCGCCCTGCATGGGGTTTCTAATATGGGTAGTAAGCCCGCACTCTGCAGCTGCCCAGAGGCCCGTCTAAGAACATGCACCTTGTGGTCAGCTTCTTGAAGGCCCCAGTGGGGCTTCTAAGTGGCCGCCACCTTCTCGATGCCCATCAGCTTTCAGTGCCACACTGTAACTTGCTTGATGTTCTGCAGAGCTGCCAACGACTGGCCAGTCAGCTAGGGAGGCCCGCAGAGTACTAGGACCCAGGTCACCAGGTCACCCCTCTGCCCTGGCTGAGCATCCTTGTGATGGTCATCTATCTAACCTGGCAACAGGTTATAGGACCTGACAACAGGGGCTATAGAAAAAACGCTCCCCACTCAGTTGATGGCGTGTTTTATACCCAGTGATGCCTGTGTTTACAAGAGCAGAATTGATGAATAAGCCTGTGCTGACCTCCATGGGGAGACGGCCGGTTTTTGAGGCTCAGGGCAACTTCTATTTGTTGTGGACACCTGGTCTCACGTGCCTCCCTGCTCTGCATTTTGTGGTAGCAGTCCAGTGTCGGCTGAGACATTAGCCTTTAAAGCATGCCCTCTTTTGAGAAATGAGCTGCTAGTCGGCTTGAAGGCAGGAGGCTGGAGCAGCTGCTGATTTAAATGTCATCAAAGTCTCAGGACACTCATGTAGCAGGGTAACATTTATGTACAAGTAACAATGGGATGGATATAGTCACGGCAATATCTTCAGGAGGGAATGTGCAGTTTTCTTCTGGTTAAGCTCTAGAATTACTTCCACTTTATTTGTTTAGGAAGCATCAGAAAAAGGACGACTGTGAAACATTGCTGGTCGTCCTGTGGAGTGAGAGCTCGATGCCACTGCCTGCTGAAGTGCACCCTCTCTTGGCGAAGGCACACTCTGAAGCCAAACACACTCTCATCTCTTTGAAGAGTCCCTTCTCTTCTTACTAAATGCAAGCCTGGAAGGACCTCTCCCTCCTGCAGAGTGCTGGAGACAGGTTTCCCAGAAGAGCCATCTTCTTCAGCAACATTTTCTTTTCCTGCGTAATCAGAGCCCTGCAGGAGTTTAATGCAAAGGAGAGAGAATTCCACTTCACAGTGCTAGTTCATGCATGGCTTCTGGAGCTGGGGGCTGTGCAGGCCGTTTGCTCCCAAGCTGTAGTATTCTGGGGAAAGGTGTCAAAGTGAGGCTCGTGGGCTTGTGCTGTCAAGGGCTAAATGGATCAAATCCCTCCAAATACTGATACATTGAAGAGGAGAAATCTTGCCTCTCTGCAAAGCTGGCCCTGAATGTCACTGTCCGTTGCTGTGAGAGGGGGCCTGGTAGATGCAGGGCATCCACTTAGAGGAAGGTGGCACCCCTGAGGTCCTTCAGGGGGACATTTGAGTAGGGTGGTCCTGAACTTTGATGAAATGACTTAGGTGTGAGCTGAAGTGTGCTGCTGGGAGGACTGTCCTTGCACCTGCAAAGGCCTCTCTACTCTCAGTCGCTGCCTAGCCCTGTCTGCCTCCTGCAATAGCGGGAAGATGCCATGAAGGAGGCGTGGTTCCTTCTTTCACCCACCTGAGTGAGCTGGGTCTCCCAAGAGTCTCCTCTATAGGCACATGACTACTTTGAGAAGGCAAAGGGAATTGTCCTGGCTTTAGGGGGATTCAGGACTGAGGGAGGATGGTCAGAGTGAGCGATGGAGACACATGGCTTCTCTTGAGGCACAGTTCATGGGCTGAGAGCTTCAGTAAGAAGAGCGAGAGGCCCTGAAAAGAGATGAGATTACACCACAAAAGGACATGATGAGAACAAATGCATGGGTTCTGATTTCCAGGACATTGGCAGATAAATAAAAAAGAGAATCACCTTTATTGAAACCAGAATTTCTGGTTTGAAAGATGGAACAGTACAAGCTTCTCATAAAATAGAGCCAAGACAGCAAGTCAGTGAGAAATTCCGAGCGAGAAGATGAGAGATGACAGGACCAGAATGCCAGACAAAGATATCAGGAATCTGGTATGGAGAAGGGAACAAAGGGACAAGCAATAATTAAGGCACCAGCACAAGAAGATCATCCCATCAGGGAGAAAGACTTGACTTCTCGCACTGAGAAGTCTCACTGAGACCAGAAGACGCAACATGAAAAAATGTTAATTGTCTCCAAACTGATCTATAGGTTGAATTGTAATTCCAATCAAAATGCTGGTAGCATTGTCTGTAGATAAAAACAAGCGTCTTCTAAAATGTATGTGGAAAAACAAAGGAACCAGAATAGCTAAAACTATTTTGAAAACAAAGATGGAGGAATCACACTACTCAATTTTAAGACATTATTTAGCCCTAATAATTAAGACAGTGTAGCATTGGAAAAGGGGCAGACATACCAATGGAACAGAAGTCAGAAAGTCCAGAAGACGCACAAATACGATTGATAGACTTTTCACCTACCTCATGTCAGGCTTAGTTTGCAAAATGTCACAATAATCGGGATTCAGGGCTTCTATTGTTACCAACTGGAGAGGAAAGCAGCTTAAAGTCTTAGACACGCATGTCCAACATGTATTATGGGGTAAGAAAACTAAAAACTGTTTGATACCCCTAAATAGAAGAAATATTAAAAATATGGATATTGGACTTTCAAACAAACAAATGGATCATGGGAATTCAGTATTTCATACACACACACACACACACACACACACACATATTTATATTTATATATTTTACCAATCAAGACCCAATACGTGATGGCTTGACATATTAGCTGGCACCTATAATCCCAGTGTTTCAGGAGGCTGAGATGGGAGGATTGCTGAGCCCAGGAGTTCAAGACTGGCCTGGGCAACATAGTAAGATCTTGTCTCTACTAAAACAAAACAGAACAAAACAAAACAAAAGAAAACAAAACAACTGATAACACAGAGATACCATGCTAGTCCATATTTATGAGTAGCAATTTCAGTAACCTCTGTAAATAAACAAGAATGGCCCAAATGATGCCTGTTAACATTGAAGATAAAACCTTTCAGTTCCATGGCATTGCAGCCAGCCTCCAAGATGGTGCCAGATCATTACAACTTCCTGGTATTCACTCCCTTGTGAGGTGTTCTCCCACACTGCAGCATGCCTGGACTGTGTAGGTAACAGAGTGTGGCAATTATAAAAGGCATTACAGTTTCCAGCCTGGTCTCTCTCCTGGGTCACTTGCTCTTGGCAAAGTCACTGTGGTGTTGTGAGGACCCTCAAGCTGACCTGTGCAGAGGTTCTCATGGTGAGGAGCTGAGGCCTCTTGCCAACAGCCAGCATTAACTGGTTAGCTATAACAGTGTTTCAATCTTGGAAGCAGATTGTTTACTTCCAGTCAAGCTTTCAGATAACTGCAGCCTGACTAACTCAACTCTCTTTCTCTCTCTTAAACAAGTTTCCTGGGATATAATTTACTTATCGTTAAATTCACTGATTTCAAATGCATAATTTTACAATTTCCAGTACATTTACCGAATTGTACAACTATAACCACTATCTAATTTTAGAATATTTTCATCATGCCCTAAAGAAACTCCCTACTCATTGCAGTCATTCCCTCTCCCTACCTTCCTTATCAGGCAAGACAGATTTGTCTTTTCTGAAAACTTAATATGAATGGAATCATACAATCTGTATGCATTTGAGATAGGAAAAAATAAACCAAAGTGTTTTTCCTACTCTCATACATTCAATACGACACAGAACACTTCTAAGGCCAGAGGTGTGGTAAGTTTTTCCTCACAGAGCAAGCAATTCTCCTGCAGATACAGCAGGGCATCCTATAATTCAACTATGATATGAACTGCCTGGAGATAGCATCAGATCCCACAGATCTGATGGCTCAGACCCACAAGACTGCCTCTCTTCAGACACCAATCACAAGTAGTAGGTTGTCACCTATACTTCTGGCTGATTGGCTATAAATTGGAGTTCCCATGACCCTCTCTTTGGGTTTGATTAATTAGTGAGGATGAGTCACAGAAACACCAACTTGTGTTTACTCATTTATTATAAAGAATTTACTCATTTATTATAAAGAATATTACAAAGAATGTAGCTGAATGGCTAGATAAAGAGATGCACAGGTAAATTAGGGGAGTTTATTAAGTATTAACTCACATGATCACAAGGTCCCACAATAGGCCATCTGCAGGCTGAGGAGCAAGGAGAGCCAGTCTGAGTTCCAAAACTGAAGAACTTGGAGTCCAATGTTCCAGGGCAGGAAGCATCCAGCATGGGAGGAAGATGTAGGCTGGGAGGCTAAGCCAGTCTCTCTTTTCACATTGTTCTGCCTGCTTATATTCTATCTGCTCTGGCAGCTGATTAGATGGTGCCCACTCACATTAAGGGTGGGTCTGCCTTTCCCAGCCCACTAACTCAAATGTTAACCTCCTTTGGCAATGCCCTCACAGAAATACTCAGGATCAATACAATCAAGTTGACACTCAATATTAACCATCACAACAGGGTGAGGTATACAGAAAGGGGTGCATAGCTTCCATGCCCTCTCTGAGTGTGCCACTGAAACTGTCTTTGTAGAATTATAAGTGATGTGAGAAATTGAATGTGACTGATTCCATCTTGCTTCTAACCTCACAGGCTAAACTGCTTTGTTTTTGTTTTTTGCTTTTTCTAGCCCAGAGGCCAAGATAACTATGAGAAGAATTTAGTTTATAGTTAAACTTTGAGTCAAGGAAAACCGATCCCCACCCCACCTTATTCAGAGATTGAAGCTGCATTCCAAAAAAAAGGATTGGACTTAGGATAGGGGCTTGAACCTTGCTAAAGAATAGGCATCATTAAACAACATCCTGCCATCCTGTAGTGTGCTTTCTGTAGTACCTACTGTCCTGGAGTCAAGTAACTCGAGGTTGCAAGATTTGTAACTTCCCCAACTGCTCCTATCACAATTGCAAAACCTAAAGAACTGGTGTTGAGATATTTTTCAGACTTAGCATTTTGGCAGACCGAGTGATGCCACCTGGGCCTGTGAGCTTCTGTTAGGCCCAGACCATTTATTCCACGAAGAAGACCACCAGAGTCCAGAGTCAAAGCCAAGCGGCAAGGATCTTTAATGCAAGTTCGAACTTGGTCCCTCCGTTTCACAGCATACAAGAGGGCCCTGAACAATGCGTGCGCTCGCTTTTTATAGCCCGATGAAAACAGGACTTGTAAGGTTACAGAGGAACAGGGAAAAAGGGAATTCTTTAGGTTATAGCATTACAATTGGTTAACATATTAAGTTATACATTTAGCAGTTATCTATTGTTCCCGTGCTTTCAGTAAAACTACAAACAGCGGTGTCCTTATCGGGGATTTCCCAGGATTTCCCAAGCTGAGATATATGGAGGAATGTATTTGCACTGGGCCGTGTTTGTACTGGGCCCAGGAAATTGAGAGATATATGGTGTCAAGCTGAATGTATTTGCTGGGCCCAGGACTGAGGAATGTGCCTGATTTCTTTCACTTCTCCCAGGAACTCAGCTGCACAAAGACAGTTCTGACACCCCTATGATTTCATCCTCAGTGCAACCAATCAGCATTCCCCATTCTCTAGCCCCTTGTCTACCAAAGTGCCCTTAAAAACTCTAGCCTCTGAATTCTCAGGGAGGCAGATTTGAGAATTTTTCTCCCATCCTCCTCACTTGCCTAGCCCTGTGATGATCCAACTCTTTCTTTGCTGCAACACCTGCTGTTCTCAGGGTATTGACTTCTCTGGGCTGTGTACAAGAAGAATCTGGTTGGGTGATTGCACCATCCTTCGGGAACCTTCATGGGTTCTTCTGTACAGAAGCTCTCCAAAACCTGTCCTTTATAGAGACTTCATTGTATAAGGCATGATTGACTAAATCATTGGCCATTTGTGATGGACTCAACCTTCAACACCTCTCTCCTCCCTGAAGGTTGGGGATGGGGCTGAAAGTCCAAATCCTCTAATTACAAGGTTGGTTCCCCTTGGAAACCAGCCCCTAACCTGAGGCCGCCCAGAAGCCTCCAGTCACCAGTCATCTCAGTAGCATACAAAAGACACTTATCGGTTGGGAGGCTCCAAGGATTTTAGGAGTCATATGCCAGGAAAGAGAGGTAGTTGAAAACCAAATACATGTATTGTTTATTGTAAGTCACACTATCCCAGTGTGTTTTTGTGTTTGGCTTCTCTCTTTTTTTTTTTTTCTTTTTTTTTTTTTTGAGACAGAGTTTAGCTCTTGTTGCTCAGGCTGGAGTGCAATGGTGCGATCTCAGCTCACTGCAACCTCCGCCTCCCAGGTTCAAGCGATTCTCCTTCCTCAGCCTCGTGAGTAGCTGGGATTACAGGCATGTGCCACCATGCCTGGCTAATTTTGTATTTTTAGTAGACACGGGGTTTCTCCATGTTGGTCAGGCTGGTCTGGAACTCCTGACCTCAGGTGATCCGCCCACCTTGGCCTCCCAAAGTACTAGGATTACAGGCGTGAGCCACTGCGCCCAGTCTGGCTTCTATTTTTTTTTAGCTTTCAGTTGACATTTTGGCTGCCACCACATTTAAGAACCTGATGAAGAGCCCCCAGGTAAGCCACACCTGCATTCCTTATTGACAAAGGCTATGAGATAATAAACATTTACTGTTGCTTTCAGCCAATAAATTGTGGGATAATTTTTTAGACAGCAATAGATGTAAACCAAATATAAAATCCTAAGCCCTCCCCCGACTGACTGAACGGACGTGCTCTGGGCCAAGGGGACCCCAGAGAAACCTAAAAAACAGAATTCCTGACAGGAAGTGGGGTCAGACATGCCTCATTATACACCCTCTTTTTTGGAGTTCAGGCAGAACTGATAAGCATTGACATCAAAATAGAGATTAAGAGTCTGACACCTTTTAAGGTCTGAAAAGAGACATTTACCCTCTATCCTTGGCTCTTGAAACCCCCTTATCTTAACTCAGGCATTTTTTTTTTTTTTCTGCTGGGTTCAAGTTCTTAGACAAAGCTTAACTCTTTCAATCAATTGCAAATCAGAAAATCTTTGAATCCAACTATGACCTGTAAGCACCCCCACTCCGCCCTGACCCTCTCCACAACTTTACAGGCTGAGCCAATGTAAACCTTACACATATTGATGCCTGTAACTTCTGTCTCCCTAAAATGTATAAAACCAAAGTATAAGCCAACTGCTTGGGACATACTTTCTTAGGACCTCTGGAGACTATTCCCTGGGCCATGGTTATTCATATTGGTTCAGAATAAACCTCTTTAAATATTTGACAGAATTTGTTTTTCCATTAATGTAGAAAATGAATACATATGAGCATGTGAATACTGTGAGGCAACTAAGTCCCTTTGATATTCAATGTACCATCAAGCCCAAATCCAAAGGTGTAAAATTTGTTAAATTGTCCACTATTAAAACTTGTGGACCTGAGAAATATATTATAGTTGTATTAGCATGTTTCGTTAATGGGATGAAATTTGTCCCTGTTTCTCATTTTTCAAAGAAAGCTGTATCCAGATCAAAAGATAATCCCCAATTTATTTTTAGGTCCATCTAACAGGTTGGATGAATAAGAAAGAAATGAAATTGTGGACAGTGTGTCCCAGCGGGTGACCAAAGGAACTTGCCCCGTTAGTCTGGGACAAGCCTTTGCTGGACAGTTGTAATTCCTGGGAGACTCAGTCAGCCAGTCCTGACTTTGAGATACACTGTCAAGAAGCCATTGAAAGGACCTGCAAGGGGCTGGGCACAGTGGCTCACACCTGTAATCCCAGAACTTTGGGAGGTCAAGGTGGGCAGATCACCTGAGGTCAGGAGTTTGAGACCAGCCTGGCCAAGGTGGTGAAACCCTGTCTCTACTAAAAATACAAAAAAATTAGCTGGCCTTGGTGGCTGGCGTCTATAATCCCAGCTACTCAGGAGGCTGAGTCAGGAGAATCACTTGAACCTGGGAGGCAGAGGTTGCAGTGAGTGGAGGTTGCAGTGAGCCGAGAGTGCGCCTTTGCATTCCAGCCTGGGTGACAGAGTTAGACTCCATCTCAAAAAAAAAAAAAAAACAGAGAAAAGACCTAGAAGGGAAAAGGGAAAGAGGCAGATGCAGACCTCACACTCCAAAAGGAAGAAGGAAGAGGCTCACACGTCACAGTTAACTGAACATGTCAACACATCACGGAAGGCTGTAAAACAAGAGCTCTTGGTGAAATGGTTTAAGTAACGTGGGACTGGTAATGCTCTTGGCAACCTGAGTATGATTTGTTTTCTGAAGACGTTTTTGGCCTGTGTTCTCCTGTAGTGAAGGCTAACAATTAAGAGATCCATCTAGAGTCCAATAACAACAATGGTTTCAGGCTTTGAAAATATTTCTCTAGGTTTTCAGGATTAATATTAAAACCTTTAAGACATTTAAAAATAATGTTTGTGACTATGAAGTAGTCATTATTCATGAAATCTTTGGATTCTATAATCATTTTCTGCAAGTTTTCTCCTGTGACTAGATGTATATTATTATTCAGCAAAAGATTTGCCTTTATGCATGAACATGATGTTGGCATTCCTTCAAATTTATTGTTTTTTCTGTTTGCTTTGTTCCATTTTTTAGAATTAGATGTTTTTATTTTGAGATAATTGTAGATTCACATGCAGTTGTAAGAAATAATACACAGGGATCTTGTTGTACCTTTTTTCCTAGTTTCCTCCAATGGGTAGGATTTTGCAACACTAAAATACAGTATCTCAACCAGTGTATGCACATTGATGGTCAGGATCAGAACATTTCCAATACCACAGTGTCCCTCCAGTCACCCTTTAATAGCCGCACAGGCTCCCCCACTCCACCTCCAGTCCTTGACCTCTGGCAACAACTGATCTACTCTCTATTTCTACGATTGTGTCGTTTCAAGAATGCTATACAGAAATCACATAGTGTGTAACCTTTTGTGGTTGGCTGGTGAAGACCCAGCACCATTTCCTGGAGATTCATCCAAGTTCAGTACTTTATTCTTTTAGAATGCTGACTGATACACCTTGTGTAAATCAAAAATAACATTCTAAGCTCTCCTACTAACTGAATGGACCTCTCCTCTCGGCCAAGGGCAGTTGAAAGTAAATGAGCAACATTAGTTCGGCCATGGAACTAGGCCGTGGGAAGTGTCTCATTACACCTTCCTCCCTTTGGAATTCAGGCGTAGCTGACTGGCATTAACATTAAAACAGAGACCGTAAGACTGACAGAGTGGACTCTTTGTAGCGGCAATGTACCAACTTGACAGCAGGCCTAGAAAGAAATTGAAGTATTTTTCCCCAAAATAGATTTCTTTGACATATTTTGAAATGGTCCTGCAAAGCTCTCTCTTGTGGGGAAAATCTACATTCTGTAGAGAATCCCCTTCCCTTTCCAGGTCACTGTTCTGATTCAGGAGAGAATTTAAGAATTTGGCAACTTTTAAAGTCTGATTAGAAATATTTACAATCTATTTTCTCTGAAACCTGCTACCTAGAGGTTTCCTCCATGTAATAAGAACCATGGCCTCCACAACCCCTTATCTGTACCCAGACACTCCTTTCTACTGATTCCAAGTCTTTAGATAAACTCAACCAATTGCCAGTAAGAAAATATTTGAATCCACCTGGAAGCCCCTTACTTCGAGTTTTCCTGCCTTTCTGGACCCAACCAGTGTACATCTTATATGTATCGATTGATGCCTTATGTCTCCCTAAAATGTATAAAACCAAGCTGTAGCCCAGCCACCTCGGGCACATTCTCAGCCTCTCCTGGGGCTGTGTCATGGGCCATTGGTCACTCATATTTGGCTCAGAATAAATCTTCTGAAATATTTTAGAGTTTGACTCTTTTCATTGACACTTGGTATGTACCATGGTTTGTTTAACTGTTCACTCCTGATGGATATTTGGGTTGTTTCTAGTTTTAATTACTACGAATAAACTGCTATGAACATTTCTGTACAAAGTTTTGTGTGGACCTCAGTTTTCATATCTCTGGAGTAAATGCCTGAGTGCAATGGCTGGTTTGTATGGGTAATTGGATGTTTAGTTTCCCAAGCCACTGTCAAAGTGTTTTCCAGGGTGCCTGTACCATTTTCTACTCCAGCCAGCAGTGTAGGAGAGACCCAGCTTCTCTGCATCCTCTCCAGAATTTGGTATTGCCACAGTTTAATTTTAGCCTTTCTGATAGGTGTGTACTGATTGCAGTTTTAATCTGCATGCCAATGAAGGCCAATAATATTGAACACCAATTTTCATATGCTTATTTTCCAGCCACGTATCTTCTTTGGCAAAATGTTTCATATCTTTTGTCCATTTTCTAATTGGATGGCTTGTTTTTTCCTTATTGAGTTTTGAGGGTTCTTTACATACTGTAGATACAAGTCCTTTGTTGGGTGAATGTGTATTGTATTTTCTCCCAGTCTCTAGCTTGTCTTATTTTCTCCCAGTCTCTAGCTTGTCTTTTCATCCTCTTATCAGGATTTTTTGCAGAACAAAACTTTTCAAATTTGTTGAAGCCTTGTTTATCAAGTGTTTCTTTTATGGATTATGCTTTTGGTGTCATTTCTAAGAATTATCTCAGAAATTTTCTAAGAAAATTTTCTGAGGATTATATCTCAAATATTTTCTGTTTTTTTTTTATTTCTAAAAGTTTCATAGTTTTATTTATTT
>NW_012115955.1:1139158-1224389 GCF_000951035.1 Colobus angolensis palliatus
CACCTTCAAATAAGGAAGAGGAACAGGCTGTGACCTAATGCTTGCTTGGACCAGTATAAGCATGCCAGGACAAATATTTAGGCTAAATAGTGGGAGCTAAGAACACAAAGTACATTGATTTATTACGGCCAGCAGATATTTAAGAATGTTAGCACAGTTCTTTGAATACATTTTGCTTCTAAGAGAAGTTACTATTTATTATTAATTAGGTGGGGAGGAAAGTATTTGAAGAGGAACCTCTACTTTACTTTTTACAATACGTTTTTGGCTAGTCTATCTTTTGAATAATTTAAAATTGATCAGTTCACATGGAGTCAGCCATTCTAGTGCAATAATTTTCTTTGCTTCTATTCTTGATTCTTAAAGACAACAAGAATTCATAGGGAGCAGGGAATGAAAAAAATCTTTCTTGACTAGAACCTCCTATCTGAGTACATTTGTTCCACAGCAGAGGCTGAGAAAAGAATGTGGGTGCAAGTGATTTACTTCGGGCGGGGGGGTGGCTTCAGGAAGCTCAACCAAGGAAGAGGGAAAACTAAGAAGGAAAGTCAGTGAAGGGAGGTTAGTGATCGGGTTACTGATGTGGGTGACTGGGGCTCTGTCTGCTGGGCACTCCCTGATGATCCCTGCTGATGGTGCTTCAGGATTACCCCAGTGACGGACAGGTAAGCTGTGTCTTCATCCTTTGGCCCTCGTCCCTCTCTGTCTGAGCAATCCTAGCGTGTGGATGGAGCAAGCTTCAGTGTGCAGCAGGAGGCTCTGGTTACCCAGAATACACGGCGGAACACCAATGATGTTGGCTGTGACTCCCCTCAGGGCCAGCTATGGTGGAGGTTGGAAGTGTTCTAGCACATAAGCCCCACATGCTCACTTGCCAGGGAGCATGAAGGACACTGCCTCTCGCAATCCTCTTTCCATTTCTAATCTGAGTTATTACTAAGATTGCAACAAATGCTCTAAGGTCCTATACTCTGACCTTTATAAAACTCTTTGATCTCCTTTGGGCTGTCTCTAAATTTATCACCCATTTCATAAAGCATATAATTTCATGGGGAACCGAGGAACGCCCACCTGACATTGCTCATATGTTGCGCCTTGTCATCTACTGGCAGGATCTAGAACAAAGGGAGAGAACTGGCTGGAATGGTTTCCAATACCACAAAGGGCTACACAGGTTCCAGAGCCTTCAGGGAACATAAATGCAAGAGTCTGGAACTGTTCACTAGTTCTCAGCCCTGATTACCCAGTGATCCTTACAGCCTACTGAGCAGGATAATTCCAGTTCTCTGTTGGGTTGTGTTTCTCCCACTGTAGTTGGAGGCCCATCCAGTTGGAATCAACTGGCACATTTCTAGTTCTCACTTTTAGCACCCCTGATTCAGCAGATCTAGGAGGGTACCCGCAACTTAGCAAAGAACCCAGATGGTTCTCACGCACACTAGATATTGTGAGCCACACTTCTAGGGCTGCAGCATACTGATGTGTGGGACATTTATACCTCGCTGTGTTTCTCTTACCTTTGTCAATGAAAAGAGTCAAAATCTGTAAATATTTAAAGAGATTTATTCTGAGCCATATATAAGTGACCATGGCCCATGACACAGCCCTCAGGAGGTTCTGAGAACATGTGTCCAAAGTGATCAGGGTATAGTTTGGTTTTATATATTTTAGGGAGACATGTGACTTCAATCAAATACATTTAAGAAATACATTGGTTTGACCAGGTATGGTGGCTCATGCCTGTAATCCCAGTACTTTGGGAGGATGAGGTGGGAGGATCACTTGAGGTCAAGTGTTCGAGACCAGCCTGGCCAACATGATGAAACTCCATCTCTGCCGAAAACACAAAAATTAGCCGGGCATGGTGGTGTGTGCCTGTAATCCAAGCTACTCAGGAGGTTGAGGCAGGAACCCAGGAGGCAGAGGTTGCAGTGAGATAGAGCAAGACTCCTTCTCAAGGAAAAAAACAACACTGGTTTGATTCAGAAAGGTGGGACAACTTGAAGCAAGGGGGTAGGGGGTGCTTCCAGCTTATAGATAGATTTCAAAATTTTCTGGTTGACAATTGGTTGAGTTTATTCAAAGATCTGGAATCCATAGAAAGGAATGTCTGGGTTGCCATAAGAGATGGTGGAGAGCAGAGTTTTATCATGCAGATGAAGCTTCCAGGTAGCAGGCTTCAGAGAGAATAGACTGCAAAATATCAGACTTAATGTTTCTTATCAGTCGGTGTTGATGTTAATGCTGAGAGGTATAATGAGGCATGTCGACCTTTGGGGACTGAATCAGTCTTTCATGTTGAATTTTAAGAGCACTGGTTGAGGAGAAAGTTCATTCAGACGGTTGGGGGGGCCTCAGAATTTTATTTTTGGTTTGCACCTTGTACCCCAAATCTGGTAGGACCACAGCAACATCCTGTGGTACATTGTGAATAACTCTAGCATCTCTGGCTATGGCTGTAAGTTACTCACTCCCACCAGTAAAATAGGAAGCTAACTGAATATATTCCTTTTGCTATAGAGAGAAGCACAGAGAAAGTCACCACAGAGAGGCACAGTGACACTCAAAGAGGCAGCGAGACACAGCTGAAGGCGTTGTGCTGTGAGAGCCATCTCTCGGCAGCATCCCCTCTCCTGGGTGTGAATTATGTCCTCCAAGGGCCTCAGCCACTGCAGCTTGAAAAGTTACTTTTATGCTACTTCCGTAAAGCCAACAAGAACACTTGACGTTCTTGTTGGTTGTGTGACTCTGCCAGGAATTTAGAATATTGTGAGAATCTTTATTACATTTCAGCCTGATAAGGAGATGAAATAGCTAATGAATCCACTAAAAAAACTGCCAAGTAGCAAAGCTGGAAACTTTGGCCTTTGGTTGCTGTACAATAACATGCCCCAGGCACAGAAGGTTTAGCACATTTTTCCTTACTAAAACACAAAACAACAACAGCAACTCCTCCCACCCCATAGTCCCGGGCTGTTCATCTGCAAGTCATT
Organism: Colobus angolensis palliatus; assembly: GCF_000951035.1. Taxonomy (NCBI): domain Eukaryota; kingdom Metazoa; phylum Chordata; class Mammalia; order Primates; family Cercopithecidae; genus Colobus; species Colobus angolensis. The sequence continues at coordinate 1,142,152 of NW_012115955.1, forward strand.
GTGTTAATAGTTTTTGTTTGTTTGTTTGTTTGTTTTTTAGCATTTGGTCTTCTAGATTTGCTTAGAAATCCATGGATTGGTGCTGGCCACGGGGAGCAGTGCCGTGCCTTTGCTTTTGTTGTGTGGAGTGACAGTCCCCGAGGCTGCAAGTCCTCACAAACCAGAAAGGGCATGTTCCCGTGGAAAGGGCTGGAAATGTTTGTGCTGACCTAGCCCAGAAGATTCTGTGAGAGAAGAGCCTAGGCATAAGACAAGGAGGCTATGGCAACTCCAAAGGGTCCCCTCTGGTTCTGGAGTGGAACTTACTAGAAATGAACGGGAAGTTAATAACTCCCTCATCAGGGATCTCAATGTGTGTTTAGGTCCAGAAAATCAAGGTTCTGGGTGCTCTGATGGCAACTGTGCTGAGCGTGGCTGTCTGAACGCACCAGGGCTCGTTCGCTGAGCTTTCGTTCCACCTTCCATGTCAGTTTGGAGGTCTGTTTCTTCACGCAATTATGTCAGGTTCATTATTTGTCTTGGGCATAGAACACATTTCCATCCCACATGTTGTGGTTTGAATGTGTCCTCCAAAAAGCTTGTGTGGGAAACTTAAGCCCCATGCAACAGTGTTGGGAGGTGGGGCCTAATGGGAAGTGCTCAGGCCATGAGGACTCTGCTTTCATGAATGGAGTAACGCTGCTATTCCAAGGGAGTGAGTTCCTTATAAAAGGACAAGCTTGGCCCCCTTTTCCCACTTTCTTGTCCTCTCTTGCCCTTCCACCTTCTGCCATGGAATGATGCAGCAAGAAGGCCTCGCCAGATGCTGGTCCCTCAATCTTGGACTTTACAGTCTCCAGAACCACAAGCCAGTAAATTCCGGTTCGTTATAAAATTACTCAGTCTGTGATATTCTATTAGAGCAGCACAAAACAGACTAAGACACTATATGGTCCCTGGCTTTGAAAGGTTGCAGCTGATGTGGCTCTGCTGACAAACAGAAAGGCCCTCTTCTGAGTCAACTTGTCTCTTGCAGCATCTGAGCCCACTCTTTGGTGGACTCCTGGATAACATGCCCTCCTGTTTGCCTCCTGCTTTGGTCTCTCCCACGATCCCTTCTCCCTGTTTTATCCTTACAGGCTGTGGAGCCCTGAGGGGCTTAGGTCTTGGCTTCTCCAGAGACTCCCGTCCAGTTCCTTGTCCTTAAATGTCATCTTAGGGAGGCTGAGGCAGGAGAATGGTGTAAACCCGGGAGGCGGAGCTTGCAGTGAGCTGAGATCCGGCCACTGCACTCCAGCCCGGGCGACAGAGCAAGACTCCGTCTCAAAAAAAAAAAAAAAAAAAAGTCATCTTAGTGCCAATAGCTCCAGGTATGTATCTGCATGCTGGCCTCTCCTTGAGCACCAAGCACATGACTAAATGCCTTCCTTTTTTTCTTTTCTCTTTAGAGACAGGTTCTCACTTTGTTACCCAGGCTGGAGTGTAGTGGCATAATCACAGCTCCCTGCAGCCTTGACCTCGTGGGCTCCAGGAACCATCCCAAGTAGCTGTGACTACAGGCTTATGCCACCATGCCTGGCTAATTTTTAATTTTTTTGTAGAGATGAAGTCTCAGTATGTTGCCCAGGCTGATCTTACACTGCTGGACTTAAGTGATCCTGCTGCTTTGGCCTGCCAATGTGTTAAAATTACAGGCATGAGCCCCTGCGCCTGACCCCAGCTGCCATCTTGACACTGCTGTTTGAAAATCCAATCAGGATTTCATATTTAATGTGGCCAAAAAGAGTCTTAATTTCCCCCCAAGCTTCCAAATTTGCTCCTTCCTAGTCTTTTCCATCTCAGTCAATGGCTCAAGCCGAACAGGCTACCCTTGCCCTTGATTCTGCTCTTTTCCTTGCCTTCCACATACAATAAACCCTCACGTTGTCCTGCAGGTTTCACCTTCTCATTTCAAAATACATTTTGCATCCATCCACCAACTCAATGAGAGGCCACTTCATGACCTTGACCAGCCATTCCAGAGGGTGGAGGAGGTAGCATGGGGATGGGGGATGGCTGTGCAGGAGCTGGAAGCAGAGATAGCACAGATAGCATCTGCAGACAGCACTGTTTGGTGCATAATGGGAATGGAAAAACGGAGCTATTGGTTGGGGAGAATGTGGGGTCAATACAAAATGAAAATTTAAAAGACCGACATAGAGCATGTTTTCTTGCTGTTGGAATGGTCTGGTAGAGAGGGGACACAATGGTGCAGGTAAAGAGAGGCGTCTCTGAGAAGATGGTGGTGGGGGACGCAGAGTTCAGTACCTGGAGAAAGGGCTGCTCTGCTTCGCTGCGTCCAGAGGCGCCTGGTGCATGGAGGCCCGGAAGTCAGGGACTGGGAGCTGACCATGGACAAGACGGTCACTGCCTGCCAGCTCTGGTTTTCTCCCTCAAGGAGAGCTTGTGGGTGGTAGTGGAGCGGGCTGTGAGGCTGAGGAGAGGGGCTTTGTGCAATGGTTGCTCTGCAGAGTGGGAGACCAAACTCTTTTGGAGAAGAGAGTAAACCTTCTGGGCAAGGAGAGAGCTTGTTTTGGGCTTTGCAGTCTTCCACAGGACACCCGGCACAGCATACTTGTCACTCCCAACATGTCTGATCATCTTAGTGGTGGTGGCCCCTGGGTAAGGCCCAGAGGGTACTGCAGGCAGGGTGCACACGACAGGGCTGGGCGGTCCCGGGGCACGCCCAGGACACAGTAGCAGTGGGAACGGAGGGGAGGCAGAGCTGCCACACTGGGCAGCAGCCAGAGGGGCTCATTAGGAAAAGAGGGAGAGAAGAAAGGAGGCCAGGATTAAGCAGGAAAGGGAGTAGATGTTCCCGCAGAAAAGAATGTTCCAAGTATTTTATTTATTTTTATTTTTCACATGGGCTCCCTGGTGAGAACTTCTGGTTCTAGCTGTTGCTTTTCTTTGCTTCTGTCAATACGGTCTGGAGTTGAATTGGCAGATTGAACTGTTGTGCTCTGTGGGCGGGAATATGGAAGCACAGCCTGTCTCTGACAACAGCATCACGCCGGCCGCTGTCCCTCCTACCCAGATGGGCCCTGCACTGGGCCAGGAATTCTGCCCCCAGGGCTGATGTGAGGATGAAGTTCTTCACTTATCTGTGATGATTTTTCACCATCAACTACCCCTGCTCTTCTTTTGGGGTCTGAGGTGGGACTTGTCTTAGAAAAAAGGCTTTGCTTTGCCCTTGGGAAGGTGGAGAGTTGAGAAAAAGAACGTGACTGGCCGGGCTTAATGGTGCCAGTTGGTTTTGTGTGCTGTAGGGTGAGAATTCTATTTTTCCCATGGGAGAGGGTTTTGTCTTTCTGGTCCAAGAACTTGAGGACCTTGCTAGAAGAGCGTTCCAGTCAGATTCTCTCTTCACCTGCTTCTGGAGTTTGAGGTTGAGCAGCCTGGAGTGCACAGAACCTTGGCATCCCTGGTTCGGGGTTCTGCAAATGGGCCAAGGCCACTCTCAGAGCTGTGCAGGGGAATCCAACAGTTCCTGTACCCTGCCTGCTCTGCAAAGGAGATCCCTGGAGAAAGGAGGCCTGGCCTCTGGAGAGGGGACAACAGTCCTGGGGCCTGGCCAATAGACAAGGACACAGGGATCTTTGATAAACAGGGTTTGGCTTTCTTCTCAGAGTTGTGATTTCTTGCCTGGTTCCCACGAGCCCCTGGGAAGCTGGACCTGGAACACTGGAGCCTGGTATTCTCTGTTGTGGGGAATCCGGGGTGAAGTTGTGGCCACGCTTCGGGCAATCCTGGAGAGTTACAGTAGGGGAGAATCTCGTGGAGTTCTGTGACACAGTGACTGGCAAGGAAGCCCAGAGCAAGAGGTGACAAGACCCAGCCAGGTCAGGAGAAGGCCTGCCAGCAATCCAGACATCCATGCCGTGAGCTTTCTGCAAGGCCTCAGGCAGGGCCCCGGAAGGCCGCCTCTGGGACAGCGGGGTCTTACAAGTGGGCAGAGCTGGGTTTAGTTTCACAAGATCATGTGTTCAGAGGTAAAGCCCATGGGGGTGAAGACCTGGCAGGTGCATTCCACTCATCTGGCCATGGGAGGAAGGACACCTGTGATTTTTCTGAGTGACCACATGTTTTTGTGGCTCTTGGAGTGAGGGTTAGAACCAGATTAAGAAAAAACAGAACCCCAAATGCTGTGAATTTCAGGCTTCTTTGGCCATTCAGGTAAAAAATAACCTGTGCCAAGTGGATCAAGCTTGATGTGGGTGCGAGGGAGACAGCACGGGGCTGTCACTTCAATCACGGCACAAACACTGGAGAGAAAATAAATACTTTAGAAGGCACTTGACCTTTTAATGTGGAGTTCTAAAAATGGAGATTGAACCCGGTGATGCTTAACAGAGGCAAAGAGAGCCAGGCTGCTATCAGATTCTTTCTACTCAAGAGTCTGGCTCCCCTCCCTGGCAGGGCAGCCCTGTTACCTGGGTGGGCACAAGAACAGCCTGTTATTTGGATGAACCTGAGGATGGTTGTTACCAAGGTGAGCTGGGAACAGCCCTGTTACCCAGGTGAACCTGAGAACAGCCTGTTACCCGGGTGAACCTGAGAACAGCCTGTTACCCGGGTGAACCTGAGAACAGCCTGTTACCCGGGTGAACCTGATGTTACCTGGGTGAACCCGAGAACCCTGTTACCTGGGTGAACCCAAGAACAGCCTGTTACCCGGGTGAACCTGAGAACAGCCTGTTACCCGGGTGAACCTGAGAACAGCCTGTTACCCGGGTGAACCTGAGAACAGCCTGTTACCTGGGTGAACCCGAGAACCCTGTTACCTGGGTGAACCCAAGAACAGCCTATTACCTGGGTGAAACTGAGAACAGCATGTTACCTGAGTGAAACTGAGAACCCTGTCACCTGGGTAAGCCTGAGAACAGCCCTGATACCTGAATGAGCTTGTGAACAGCCTGTTACCTGGGTGAAACTGAGGACAGCCTGTTACCTGGTTGAACCTGAGAACTCTGTTACCTGGGTGGCAGATCTCCTGTTGGCCAGAGGAGCTGAAGCTGGGCGGGGCACCCTCTTGTCGAGTACAGACGGTTTTGTTTCTCCTCCTGGCTTTGCCTCCTTACTATGTTAATCTCCTCCTCTGTGTGTTAGCAGCAAGTGTATTCTCCTGGTTAGAAAACAAGAATCTCTTGCCCAGCTGGGCCTTGTCCAAACCCTAACATTTTCTTTAAACTTCTTTCAAAGCGTTGGGCTGCAGTCTGTGGTGTGGGACGTCCCTCATCCCAAAGCACTTGCCTGGCCTAGGGGAAGAAAAGATGGGAAGGGCCGCTCTCCTTCTGGTCCTCCTTTCTCTGAAGTCCCTCTCACCCCGCAGGGAGAGCTGGCCATACATGTCCCGCTGGGCTAGACCTCAGTACTTTTTTTGTTTGTTTGTTTTTGAGATGGAGTTTCGCTCTTGTTGCCCAGGCTGGAGTGCAATGAGGCAATCTCAGTTCACCGCAACCTCCGCCTCCTGGGTTCAAGCAATTCTCCTGCCTCAGCCTCCTGAGTAGTAGCTGGGATTACAGGCATGTGCCACCATGCCCAGCTAATTTTGTATTTTTAGTAGAGACAGGGTTTCTCCATGTTAGTCAGGCTGGTCTTGAACTCCCGAACTCGGGTGATCCGCCTTCCTCGGTCTCCCAAAGTGCTGGGATCACAGGTGTGAGCCACCACGCCCGACCGACTCCAGTGCTTTTTGGAGTTACGTGGGGCCTGTGCAATCAGAGGGCCTTTTGTGGGGGGTTATCTGTATACAATGGGCTTTCTTTTCAGGCATAATTTTAGCACATTTTAATAGGAAAATTCTGTCTGAAAGTATGCCAACTAAAAAAATCAGATTGTGTAGAGTGGATAAAAATATCCCGGCTACTCAGGAAAATGCCAGCCCTCCCAGTCCTTATGGCTCCAGGGAGAGTCCCATTTGCTGGGTGCCGCCTTCTTTCCAGCACCGGGAGAGGGGAGGTCAAAGGCCATTTGTCCTTTGACTGCCTTTTTCTCCAGGCAAACTAAAAGTGACCTGAGTGCTCAGCCAGGGCCATGTGGAAGAGACTGGGAGTGGCCCTTGGCCACCGAGGTCCGGTGGAAGGGAAGGCTGGCCGCGCTGCTGCAAGGTGTCCCAGACTTAGCCTGAGTGTCAGGCCCCTCTCCTCCCTCCCTTCCTCCCTCCCTCTCTCTGCATCTCTTCTCTCCTCCCTGCTGCAAGGGCCTTTTCCTCTCTAAGGATGCTGGGATTTTGAACTTGGGATAGGGAGGTGAGCCACTCTCTGAGCTCTGTGGAGTCGATCTCCGCATCTGCCTGTGTTCAAAGCTGTTTTCACTGACTGTCTCTGTGGCACCACCAGCCAGGGGATGGAATCAGCTCTTTTGTTTTCATTCAGATTTCATGACTAATTTCTGCACTATTGATCACCCCCTACAAGCTGGTGACTCACTTTCTCATCAAGGAGGCCGGACCCCACATCCCTCTGCCTTTTCTGATCTGTTTATTCAGCACTGACAGAGGAGGTGAGAAATCCAACGAGCCTTTTTCTTTCTGAGTCAATTGTCTCATGAAGAAAGAGGCTGGGAAGCAAGTGAACATCCTTTTCTCAAAGTTGGGAAAATGGCGGGAGCCTGCCGTGCTGTGTTCCCTGGAAGTATGAGTAGAGCAGGTATTCTCCCATCTCGTGGTAATCTCGGGTCACTCTTGTCTGCAGAGGCCCAGGGAAGTCTGAGCCAAGTGTCACGTCTCTGCAGATGCATCCGCAGCAAGGGACAGCTCAGATGCCAGCAGCTTCTGGTGTGCTCAAGCATGTCGGCCAGGGCCAGAGGGGAGGCAGCTTCCCAGTGCTGGCAGCGACTTAACAATTTATAACTCTGTGAGCAAGCTATGGGGTGGTGCCCCGTTGGGGTCCCTGCCTCTCTGTCAGGGAGAGGCTGTCACCCTCATTCCCATAAGAGAGTCTCAGGCCTGGCCATGAGACGGGTGTGACAGTGCAGAGAGCATGTTGGGAACTTGAAAACGGGAGAGAGATCAAGGCAAAATGTGACCGCAGACGTGTAGGCTGCCCCTATTTGCAGCTTACCCTTGACAAGATTTTTTTTTTTTCTTGAGATGATGTCTTGCTCTGTTGCCCAGGCTGGAGTGCACTGGCACGACCTTGGCTCACTGCAACCTCCGCCTCCCGGGTTCTAGCCATTCCCCTGCCTCAGCCTCCCAAGTAGCTGGAATTATAGGCACCCGCCACCATGCCCAGCTAATTTTTCTATTTTTAGTAGACAAGGGGTTTTGCCATGTTGACCAGGTTGGTTTTGAACTCCTGACATCAAGGGATCCTCCCGCCTTGGCCTCTCAAAGTGTTGGGATTATAGGAGTGAGCCACCGTACCCGGCCTTGACTGAGATTTTTAAAGAGAATGCAGGCCGGGTGAGGTGACTCACTCCTGTAATCCTAGCACTTTGGGAGGTTGAGGTGGGCAGATTGCCTGAGCTCAGGAGTTTGAGACCAGCCTGGGCAACATGGTGAAACCCTGTCTCTACTGAAAAAAAAAAAAATTAGCCGGCATGATGGCCTGTGCCTGTAGTCCCAGCTACTTGGGGGGCTGAGGCAGAATTGCTTGAAGCTGGGAGGCAGAGGTTGCAGTGAGCTGAGATGGTGCCACTGCACTCCAGCCTAGCAACAGAGTGAGACTCCATCTCAAAAATAAATAAAGAAATAAATAAAGAAATAAATAAATAAGTAAGTAAGTAAATAGAATGTGTTTGAAGTCCTTGTGATGAATTTAGGACAGTGAGCATGTTGATAGATCTGCCAGGCTGCAGTTTAAATGCTGTTGAGTTCCATCCAATAAACAGTTGAGCTGGTTCTCTCCAGCCCTCCAGAGGAATAAAGCCATTGCTTGATGCTGGGTTCTCACTGCCTGCCTGTGCCGTGCACCCCTCTGGCAGCGTGGTGAAGCTTATGGACGCCTGATCAGAATGATGTTTCCAATATATAAAATAATACATGGTATGGTTTGGATGTGTGCCCCCACCTACCCCCCAAATCTCATGTGGAACTGTCATCCCCGGTGTTGGAGGCAGGGCTTGGTGGGAGGTGATTGGATCATGGGTGTGGATTTCCCTCTTGCTGTTCTCATGATCATGAGTGAGTTCTTGTGAGATCTGGTTGTTTAAAAGTGTATAACATCTCCTCCTCTCTCTCTCTTTTCCTCCTGCTCTGGCCATGTGACATGCCTGCTTCTTCTTTGCCTTCTGCCATGGTTATAAGTCTCCTGAGGCCTCCCCAGAAGCAGAAGCCTGTAGAGCCTGCAGAACTGTGAGCCAATGAAACCTCTTTTCTTTGTAAATTACAATCTCAGGTATTTCTTTATAACACTGTGAGAACAGACTAATACAATAAAACACATGGGTTGGGTGTATTGTACTTTCTAAAGATAGTGTGACAGTGTCCCCCAGGCCACATGCTTTTCTTTAATCTGAACTTGTCACTCCCCCACCAAGTCCATTTCCCTACCTCCTGAAATTCAGGAAGTCCTGAGAATCCCTGGACGAATAAAATAAGGAGGGAGTGATGGTGTAGCAGCTCTGAATGTAGCCCTTGACCATCCCAGCACCTCTTCCCTCTTTGTGAGAAGGAGCCTTGTGTAAGAAGGACGACCGCCTAAGACCACCACACTGTGGGTGGGAAGGCCAGGGCCTGTGTAATGAGGCACCATGTTCAGAGGAAGACCAAGGAGCACTGAGGAGGCAGCAGACTGAATGGAGAGGAATGTGCAGGGGATGCCGTGTGGTCAGAATCAAGCTTCCCAGTTGAGCCTCCTTCAATCTCCTGATCCACAAAACTGTCAGCAAAACAAAATGGTTGCTCTAGGCCACTATGTTTCTTTTTATTTTGTTTTCTTTTTCTTTGTTTGTTTTTGGAGAGGATGGTGGTATTACTCAGCAACAGAAAACCAGAGCACAGGATTATCAAGGAAATAAATTTTATTAAATTACAAGAGATGATGGTTAATTTTATGTGTCAAGTTGACTGGGCAATGGGGTGCCCACATATGTGGTCAAACATTATTTTGGATGAGATTAACATTTGCATGAGTGGACTGAGGAAAGCAGAGGCTCTTTCTAATGTGGCTGGACCTCAGCCAATCCATTCAAGGCCTGAATAAAATAAAAAGGCAGCCCTTCCCTTGAGGAAAGGAAAATTCTTCTCATCTTATGGCCTTTGGCTTGGGACGTTGGTTTTTTTATTGCTTTTGGACATGAATGGAAAATTAACTCTCCTTGGGTCTCAAGCCCTTGGCCTTCAGACAGGAACTGACACCACTGGCTGCCCTGGGGTCCAGCTTGCCCATTTGCCCTGCAGGTCTTGCGGCTCTGTGTATCTCTCTCACTGCCACCCCCACCCCCACACCCCATTGGTTCTGTTTTCCTGACTAATACACAGGTTAAACCAAGAATGTCAAAGAGAACTCTTAGAGTTTATGCACTTGGTTCTCACTTATTAGCAGGCAAGAACAGTAGTCGGAAAATACAGTTGTGCATTGCTACACAACAGAGATATGTCCTAAGAAATGCATTGTTAGGCAATTTTGTCATAGTGCAAGCATCCCGTAATATACTCATACAAACCTTGATGGTAGAACCAACTATACACTCAGGCTATAGGGTTCAGCCATTGCTTTTAGGCCGCAAACCTGTACAGCATGGGACTGTACTGAGTACTGCAGACAACCAGACACAGTGGTAAGTGTTTGTGTATCTAAATCTATCTAAACATAGATAAGGCACAGTAAAAATGTGGTATAAAAGATAAAACACGATACCATTGTTATGGTGATATCATAATGATATAATGATATCATTAAAAACGCCATTGTATATGCAGCCTGTCCTTCGCTGAAATGTTTTTGCATGGTGCATCACTGTACTTCACACCTCAAATAGGTAGAGGTGTGTGAGGTCTTGGGACAATAACAGGAACTCTGAGACAAGATTCTTGCCCTTTAGGGAGCTTTATATCCTGCTTAGAAAACCCATAGAACAAGAACATGAGTTAACGATGCACATAGATGCATAGGAGAGAGGTAAAAGGCCAGGCCCCCTAGGCCAGGCTTCAAGAACGTTGAACCCCAGGCCAGGGTTTCAGGGCAGCTGGATCACTTTCCCTGGAAGGATGCACTGTAAAGTTGGAGAGGCTCCCACCACCCAGGAGAGCGACTGGTGGTCTTTTAGCAGCAGAGATAGCCTGTCTGCAAACATAGTGAAAGACGCAGGTTGTTTATGTCCCCGGGACAACCCCTGCCCAACAAAGGGACAGGCGCCAGTGGCGAAGGGTCAGCCTTCTCTAGGACAACTCTGGGAGACTTTCTATGGGCATCCTAGGAGGCCCTCCAGGGCTATGCCTGTCTGCTCCCAGCAGTGACCTTGACCAGGCGGCTCCATAAGCTGCTTTCCTGAACACTCCCTCTTGGTCTCAAGAAAACTAGCTGATGGCTGAAAAAGCTTTGTTTCCTTTCTTCTGTTTGGACTGCATTCCCATGGGCATCCTAGGAGAAGACATCCACGTCCACATTTAAACTTTGCGTGTCTCCAGCTTGCATGTTGCTGAGATTTGTAGACTCCATCTTCTACCACTGCTCTTGCTGCTACTCTTAAAGGCAACTGCTATTGTTGTAGACCTGCTAGGCACTGGGTGCTTCACTTACGTGGTCTCTAATCCTCATCGCCGCTCAGCAAGGCAGGTGCGAGAGGTTCCATTTGTCAGAGTAGCCAATTACTTAAAGTGCCACAGCTGATCCCCGAGCCCCATCTGCCCCAGAGCTGGTGTTCTCTGTAGCCCTCCCTTGCTCAAGTGCTGCCTGCCACGTGCAGAGCATGGGTTCCCAGCTGGATGAGACATCACCCTGTACCTTTGGCCCCCAGATCACGTCCTCCTGGTGTGGGTGCAGTTGGCTACACACTTGTGCTGACCACTTGCTGTGTCAGAGGGGATTTCTGATACTGCCAAGACTTAGAGAGCAATATGCCCTCCCATTATCGAGCAGGGATGCTGTCTTCCAGTGTCATTCAAAGAAGCAGCAAGACTCTGTCTTAACTTGGCATGCTGTTGCTATTATTTCCCTCGAAGCCATGAGACCCTGGATGAGAGCAGCGGTAGGGCGTGTGAGTTAACATCGCGCGCTTTCCTGACTCCACTGCCCTACTCATGGTAAGTATCCAGTACATGTTGTCCAAGGCATGATTGCATTTTTCATATCTTCCGTTTAACTTTCTTGTTGACTGTGGCACATCAATCCAGTTTGATTTTTCATTGCACACAGAGGTCATAGCATAGCTTCTTGCACTTGTCCGTCTCTGAATGGAAGCCACTGGGATCTTCCAGGTGTCTCTCCAGGGGGCAGGGTTTTCAGCATGGAGTCAACAGGACAAACCATCTGGAAAGCCAGGAGGCGTGTTCGGCAGCATGTGGGAGCAGGGCTGCAGTAAACGGAGCCTCCTTGTCCGCCCATCTCAGCTGTTCAGCTGACTTCTTGCCGTCTCCAGCTGTCTTCTCTATCTCATCCTGATGACTCCTTCCCACAACTCTTCCCTGGCCGGTCCAGCTGCAGCCTGCATTCACGGTTACTTACACATGGGGCTTTCTTGTTTCTGAGATGGCCGAATTCTCTCCTGAAATTTACCTCCATGACTCTCGTTATGTATTTTTGGTTCTTAGTGGGTGCCGGCCTCACAGTGGGCTGATTAGGTGGTTTGCATTAATTGTTGGCAGGCCTTTGAGCCTCCTGTGCAGTTTCCTGAAAATGTTCCATGTGCAGGTGGGAAGCCCAAGCCCCTGAGCAGATTATGCCACGAGTGTGTCTTGGCAGGGGTTCTGGCTTCAAATGACTTGTGCCGTGGCTCAAACATGCCCTGGGGATTGTCTGGATCTGAGCTCATGGTGGTGGGTTACCTTTGGTACAAGCCTGTCCCAGCACCATGCCTTGACTTCTGACCCCACCAGAGGGTGAGGACTTGGTGTGAGCAGGGACACAGCAGGTCCCAGGAAAGTCTGCTGAGTGAATGGGTGAATAAAATAGTCTCAGGCCCTGTGTGTTATTCCCTCCTTGCCCCTACTCACAACTCCTGCTCACTTCCAATCATGACTTGTCTCCTCTCTGCCAGGAGGTCAGCCCTGGTGATTCCTGTAGTTCATGCCTCCTGTCCTGCCATGGTTCTGTGGACTGCTGGCTGGTGTGGGGAGCTATCTTCCTGGTGAACTTTGCAGGGTAGAGTCCCAGCAGGAGAGCAGAAGCAAGACGCATGACATGGATGAGGGATTCTTTCCAGGGGTTAGACCCTGCAAGACCACGGGGGAGCTGGGCAGGAAAGCACACGGGGTGTTGAAGGATCTGAGAAAAGGTGTCAACCAGCCTTCCTGAATCCCTGGCCTGTGGCAAGAGAGCCAAGTCAGAGCATGGGGCGTGGGGCACAAAAGGGAGCTGGTGGGGTCTATGGAGTGCCACCACCTCTAGCATAAAGTCCAGGCTCAGTGTCTGCTGCTGGGCCTGGGGCCCCTTGTGGTCAGTGGGAAGGCTCAGGCCCAGAGGAAGGAGGGCAGCTCTGCGTGTGCTTGTCACTGTAGAGGCCATGACAACCTTCGGGGTACAAGCTGCTGCTTCACTTCCATTTTGCAAATCGCAGGCAGAATCCCTCTTTTGGCCAACTCTCTACATGGAAGGGGGTTCTGGAAAGATAATCCCTGTTACCTCATGTGTCACCCAGGTTTATCACGTAATACCGACAATACTGTGGCTGGATCTCAGATTTCTTTGTGTGCCCTTGAGTGTTTTACCCAGGGCAGATACAAATGAGTGATGGGGAGGAAACAGGCCAAGGGGGCAAATGCGATGCTTTTGTTGACCCAGCCCTTCATTATGGGTTCACTACTGATCACCATGCCAGCAAATGCTGCCTCCTGCCCCAAGGCCATGACAAGGAGCCCTTGAAAGCAGTCTGTCCATTTCCAAAATATTATCACTTCAAGAATGGTGTGTAAATGGCATCATACAGGATGGAACCTTTTGGGATAGGCTTTTTTCACTCAGCGTAATTCCCTGGAGATTCATCCAAGTTTTATGTGTCAACAGCCCATTCCGTCTGATGGCTGAGTGGTGTTCCACAGTCTGGGTGTGCACAAAGTGTTTAACCATTCACCTGTGAGCTGAAGGACATCTGGGTTGATGATTACACATTTTCGACTACTACAAATAAAGCTTCGATGAACATTCATGGTGCAAGTTTTTGTGTGAATGTAAGTTTCATTTCTCTGAGAAAATGCTCAAGAACACAAGTGTATGGGGGTTGCATATTTAGTTTTAAGAGAAATGACTCAACTGTTTTTCAGAGTGGCCGTACCAGTTTACAGTCTCACCAATACTTTATTATTCCTAAAATAAAATATTACTAAGTTAATTGTTGGGGAGGACAGAGGTGGAAGTGGCCATAAAAGGACAGCAGGAGGGATCCTTTGGGTGACGAAAATGTTCAGTATGTTCGGTATCTTGACATCGGGTGAATACACCAATGTACATGTGAGAAGACTGTATAGCACTAAACACACACGCGCACACACACACACACGCATACACACACAGATGAGTCCCTGTGCATATATAACTGGGCAAATCTGAACATGACAGCTGGGTTGCATCAATGTCAATACCTGACGGGGAAATTGTATTCTAGTTTTGCCAAGACATTACCACTGGGAAAACTGGGTAAAAGTAACTGCATGTGAATCTACAATTATCTAACAATTAAAAAACCTAATTAACAAGTGTCCAAAATACATGATATTTGTTAAAAGGTAAGCCTATAAAAAACATGATACGTTATTAAGAATTAGGCAAATGTTGTTGTTACTTGCTTTTCTGCTTTTGGGGGCCAAGTGCTGGTTACTAAGATTCCCAGCCTCTTCCAAAGGTCATCCTTCCTCCACACAACTGCAAGAAGAGGCCTTTTCAATGTCGACCCTTACTTTACCCCTCCACCCCTGGTCCCATTTTGGGGAATAGAGAAGCGATTTGGGAGGATTAGACTGAGGGACCCATGCCTCCAGCAGATGGGCTGGCGGAAGAGCAGTCAGTGCTGTGGGAGATGCTGCGGGGAGGAGTGCATCTGTGAGGAAGGACTGCTGGCTTCAGCACCTCCCGATTGGAACTTCATGATGGAATCCTTGGCACACCAATGCTAAAAACCAAGGGTGAAAAAAAATCACCCCAGAATCTACTAGAGTGATACTGTGGAGGATCTGTGGGCTGAACCGTCAGACCCGCCACTGCCCTGTATCAGCATGGGGAACTGATATCCCATGGCAGGGCCACTGGGTAGTGGCTGGTGCTAAGTGGGGGTGTGGGGTGCATTCTTTGGTTCATTTTCCACTGATGTTTTGGAAATTGGGCTATGTAAGAGCACCCAGAAGTGCTTATTAAGAACCACCTGTGCTCTGCTGGTTTCTGAGTTGCCAGATTCCCTCCAGGGAAATGTTGACCTTTATGATAGACTATCTTGTGACCAAAAGCTTCGCAGCATTAAAATGTGATCCGTCTCATTAGGTTGTCATATGAAGCCTATAAATAACTCCAGAAATGAGGTCCTGTGACAAATATTTATTTTCACTCTTATTATTTAACATAAATATTGGCTATTTATAGCCAGGTCATCAAGGCGGCCATTGCTTCCCCCATCCTATTATTTCCCTCACTCTGACTTGGGAAGTGGGGACTTGAACCTGGAAGAGTAAGATAGGTAAGATAGGTCCAGTGGGGGTGGCTCCCACCCCCCTTCTTGGAACCTGGGCTCCTTAGGGACAGAAATTTTCCTCACCCCATTTGTATTCTGGTTATCTTGCTGAGAAGCCTGTTGAGTCTTCTCCATCTTGATATTCTTATACGTGCATGATGTTTTCTCTCCCAGTATGTTTGACTTTGAAAGAACCGTGAAGGCTCTGAGATTTTACCCTTCTTGCAAGCTAGCAATCATTTTCCCTGGTGCTGGCAGAAGATAGGAGATTCCTGGGTCAGAGACAAAGGACAGTTTGTTACTGACAGCTGTAAAAGTAGCCATGGTAGCTGCACTTTTGTGCTAGTTCCCTGAGCCCCAGTTCCCCCGGGGCAATGTGAAGAGGGTCAGGTGATGCCTGCATGTGAATCGACTGCAGAGAGGAAGTCTGAACTTAAGGAACCCAAAGTTTCTGTAACCAGGTGTGAAAGGAAAATAAAAACTTGGGACCCCAATTACTCTGCCAAAGGGAAAAGTTAAGCTGAAAGCTGAGTCGTGCAAGAAACTGCCTTTCCTGTTGTTCCTAAGCAGACAGCTAGAGATGAAAGGTAAAATAACTCCAATTTGTTTTCCTGAATTAACTCCTCCCTGAAATTGTGCAGTGATGGCCTAGTCTCACCTCTACTGCTACCAAGCCATGTGGCTGTGTGTTGTAGCCATGGATAAATGACATTTGACTCTTCCTTCAAGAAACACCTGCTGTTGGGCTGTGAGGAGCACACGTAGCTGACAGCATCCAGCTGTGGCACTTTCCGGAGTCCCTGCAGCATTTAAGCTGAAGCTGTATTTTTCTTAGGCCTTCCTCAACCAATGCCTGAAGATGACAGGGCAACGAGGCCTGGACATCTCTGCCCACTGTAGGGCTTCTCTATGTTCTGTCTGTGCCGGGGCTTCCTGTGGGACTGGCGAACACTCTCTCTTGGCTGCACCATCAGCTGAGGCTCTCCTACCCCATCTTTTTTCCTTCGCTCTCACCTAGTAGAGGTGTCAGCCTGCACCATGGTGTGAAGCTTTTCTTTCTCTGGATATCTTGCTTTCTCTCCCCATATCTTAGGTGTTACTTCCAATAAATCTTTTGTACTTCAAACTCTGTCTTGCTGTCTGCTTTCCAAAGGACCAAACTGACACACTTGATAGAAACAACCGCTCAACTGAGTGGATTAGAAGAATGATCCAATGAATGTGAGGCTGAGCGAGGTTTCCCCTAGGACTCCCTCTGAGCTTCTGTGGGGAAGCTCTGAAGTGTTGCCCACCTTAGGGGATATTTTAACATTGACTTCCTGTTTCCTGGGAACCTGTTCACAACCCATCAACTTCTTCCACGAACCAGGGACAGATTTTGTTTGAGCCCATGTCCATGGATTTCTAGAGTTTCTATTTGCTCTTGTTCATCCTTTGAGGGTTCAGCTCAAGGTTGCCTCCTTGCCCAGGTCCCCCAATACCTTCCTCTTTCATAACTCTAGTTTGTAAATATCCATATCCCCTGTTAGATGGTAGCTTTTATGGATGCAGTTTCCACATTGTTGGATCAGTGGCCAGAACAATGCACATAGTTGGTGCTACATAAAAATTTGCCAAAGGAATAACAAATGACAGATGCTCCCAATGATTAATTTGCTATGTCCTGAGTCTAAAAATGATTCCAACTGGCTCCTTATACTCCTGAATTCTTTTTGCTTATTCTTCTCTCAAATATCCTCAGGGAGTTAGCTTATAAAACATTGTCATCCTTGTCTTAAAAATTAGCAGTATTACTTGGCACTCACAGTGAGTTATCAATTGTCACTCCTGCAGTGGAAGAGAATCTGAGTAACCTCCTAGTTGGTGACATTCAGGAGCTGTAGATGTCACACAACAGAATTCATAGGCTCTGAAAGAAGGTTTATCAGCATCTATATGGGAGTCATTCCAGCCCAAACTGTGCTGAGACATGAACTTTCACGTGGTCACCTCTGGAAAAACCCACAAAGACGAGAAAGGAAGTCCTTAGCCTTAAGGCCAGAAAAGAAACAGTTGGATTTGTTGGAACTCTATTTGTTGCTGAGACGTGACATTTCTTTGATCAGTCCGAGGGCCATTTCTGAAACCACAGTGATCTTCCACTCCCCTGTCTTTTCCTGGAATGGGCCCTGATAATTTCAAAACATTCCTATTTTTTTCTGCAAGCCAACACCCTTCCTAAGTACACAATGTTTATGGGCGGTCAAACAGTTTGGCATATTTTTCAAACCTCTGGGGATGGCAAGTTCAGGTTGTCTGTGCTGTTATATAGCATACCTAATAACCCACACCTCAAGACTTGATTTTAAGGTTAGCAAGTCACGAGAATGCTCTTTGAATCCCCCTGCAAGTTTCATCACCTCATCTCCATTTCCCTTTAACTATGGCCAGCCAAACTGTAACCTGGGTTGCTGTCAGAGAAAACAAAGGATAATAAATCAATACATTGGCACCATGCCCCATACTACGATTTTGCAAGAAGTGGGCATGCTTGCTCAATGAAAAATTTCCCCATAACCAGTCATGACTCATTCCCACTTGCTGCTTGCATGGTTTGGGAAAACAGTCTTTCCTTATTTTTTTCTGTATTAACATGAAACAGCATCTTTCAAGCTCATCATCAATACTTCGCCTTGCAAACTTCCTGACAGCCACCTTCAACCTTTTGATCGCTAATCCTGTGTTGCTTCACTACCATGATCATTACTAATGCTGAGGTGTTTGAGCTTTATTTTTCCTCTGCATTTAGTCAATTGTTTTAAATAAATAAAAAATGTGATAATACTGTATGGATTGTTTAATATTCTGCCTTTTTTCCTCAGTATTTTATTGTGAGAATTTCTCCATTGCTGCTAAATATCTTCAGCATATCACTTCTATTTGTTGTGAGATATTTATTATGGTATTATACCATGGGTCATAACTTATTTGGTCATCTCTTACGTTTTGACATTTAGAATGTTGTTAAAATTATACTGTTATAAGTAATGCTACAATGAATCTCATTTGATATAAATCTCTGTGTAGTTGTTAGGATCATCTAAGCTTAAGTGGATAAACATCCTTTGTTGGACATTTTGTTCACATCCTTTGTAAGAGAACAAGAAATAAAGCTTTGTTATGTTAAGCCACTGAGATTTTGGGGCTGTTTGTTATTAGCTGTATTTTGCATAGTTAGTCAGTGACCAGGCTGAAGAAGTGCCAGCATTGCCATCCTCCCTCCAGAATCTGCACAGAGAGCCCAGAGTCAATGGGAACTCGTAGGTGCTGGGCTTACCATGTAGGAAACTCTTCCTTTTCATCCGCAGCCCATTGGCCCATGCCAGTCACCTGGCCCCATCTACCTGTGAAGGAGGGGGGTTTGTATTTTTCCATATATCCAACACAGAAGAGAACAGGATGTGCATGGGCAATGATAACATCCTCCCTGCATGAGGGTATGGCTTTTAGTTAAGGTAGAAGTCCTAGAATGGGAGTTATTGAGTTTTGCCAACTTATTTTTGATTTCTAAGACACACCATTTTTATAGTTCCACCAGCTTGTTTTCTGCCCTTGCAAAGCCACAAATGTTACCACTTTATACTCTTGGCTGATCTAAGAGGTAAAAAATGCTATCTCCTTGTTGTTTTCATTGTTCAAATTAAATCTTAAAGTTTTGTAGCTACATTATTATTTTGTAGATACATTATCATTATTATTGAGAGGAAAGATTATTTTCAGATGTCTGCTATTCATTTGCATTTTACAAGTGTTCAGTAGAGTTATAAAACAATTACCCTGAAAATTCTCTGAGTATCTCATGCCTGTGTCTATGTTAGATCTTAAATATTTTAAAACAATCCTGGCAGCCGGGTGCGGTGGTTCATGCCTGTAATCCTAGCACTTTGAGAGACTGAGGTGGGTGGATTACTTGAGGCCAGAGTTCGAGACCAGCCTGGCCAACATGGTGAAACCCCGTTTCTACTGAAAATTCAAAAATTAGTCGAGTGTGATGGTGGATGCCTGTAATCCCAGCTACCCAGGAGGCTGAGACAGGAGAATTGTTGGAACCCAGGAGGCTGAGGCTGCAGTGAGCCAAGATTGCGCCACTGCACTCCAGCCTGGATGACAGAGCAACAGAGGGAGACCCCATCTCAAAACAAACAAAGAAACCCTGGCAATGGTCTTAGCACCACTCATCCTTGCCCTCCCTATGGCAGTGTTGGCTCTGGAGTGCAGATCTGTCTCTGGGATCTTCCCGTATCTTGTAACTTACCTTGGGTCTCAGTTCCCTTGCCTTAGCAAGGCTTTAAAAAAAAAAAAAAAAAAAAACTTCCAACAAAAAACCCACTCCCTATTGTTTGGGTCCTGTGCGAAGAATGGAAAGTTCAGGAATGTCCAGAGCACTTCTGCAGACAATCTGGGTTGGATAGTAAGGGAATGGTGGTAGTTTAAATGAGGAATTTTGTTAATACCCAATGAAAGTCCCACAGAAAAATTTAATTTTAGAAGACAATCTCAAAGAAACAATTGTGGATATATGTGGAACTCAGCATCTTCTCAGTTATAGGATTCAGCAGGCACAGCCAAGAATTTCAGAAACTAGAACTCTCAGATAGAGGTTAATTGCTAGTGAACAACTCAGTGGATGAGAGAAACTATGGAATAGATACAGACTGATCTAAAGGCCAACTAAAAAATATATGCATTATGTTCAAGCAGCAGACATGGAATATTTGTGGCCATTAACCATGTCCTAACCAGAAAACAAGTATTTATTAAACAAAAAGTTAGTAGTTACACAGACTCAATTTTTCTGATTATAATGAAATTTAGTTAAAAAAATCACTTAGTATGTACATATGCATACATACACATACATATATTTAGAATGGAGTGATAAAACATTATATTTTAAAACTTTGGAATTAGTTTGTTCCTGCATTGCTATAAAGAAATACCTGAGACTGGGCAATTTATAAAGAAAATGAGTTTAATTGGCTCACAGTTCCACGGGCTGTACAGAAAGCATGATACTGGCATCTGCCAGGCCTCTGGGGAGACCTCAGCAAACATACAAACATGGCAAAAGCTGAGGTGAGGAACCTGCACTTCATGTGGTTGGAGCAGGAGGAAGAGAGAGATGGGAGAGGTGTTACACACTTTTAAACAACCAGACCTCACAATAACTTACTATCATGAGAACAGCACTGGGGGGATGGCGCTAAACCATTCATGAAGCACCACTCCCATGATCAAATCACCTTCCACCAGGTCCCACTACAGCAGTGGGGATTACAACTGAACATGAGATTTGGGTGGGGACACGGATCCAAACCATATCAGGAATGCAGCTAAACTAGTATTTGGGAGAAAATAAACATTGACATCAGAGGAGAAGAAATGTTCAAACTTAATAGCAAAGCGGAAAACTCAGGAAGACATAAAATTTTAAAAACCAAGTAAAACTACAGAATATAGAAGGATGAAGTCACAAGAAATAAGAGGAAAAATGGATGAAATAGAAAACAAGTATGAAATAGAGTCAACAAATCCAACAGCTGGTTCTCTAAGACAACACATAAAATAGACAAATTTAATCAATATAGATTGCAAGGGGGAAAAGAAACCACACTGAGAAGACACAAATAAACCACACTAGGAACAACCAAAGGTACAGCATGAGAGATAGAGACTAAAAGTAAGACAGCAATAAGAACAACAGCAGCAACAAAAACTACAAAAACACAGAGAGATGACTAATCACCTCAAAAATGTAACTCAGCAAAACTAAAAAAAATAACCTGAATGGATTTTAATCATTAAAGAAATGATTTAAAAATCTACTCTGGTTAATATCATACACAAAATATTAGGACCAGATGTTTCCATAAGAGAATTCTACTAAACATTCAAAGAACAGTTATCCCTATAGCATACAGAATGTTTCAGAGAATAGAAAGGAGGGCCTACTCTCTGACTCATTTTCTGAGGCTACTTTATTTTTTATACAAAGCAGACAGGAAAGGGAAGGTCACCTTCCTTAGAAACCTAGGAAAGAAAATCCTAATAGATACTAGCAGAGTCCAGCAATTTGTAAAAATAAATAGATCATGATAAATCTAAGTTATTTAAGGAATGTATTACTGGCTTTACATCTGAAAATTTATCAGTGTAATTCGCCACATTAATAGTTTAAAACTCTACATTTATTTATAATACAAACTTACAGGAAATGGGGAAGAGAAACAAAGGGTTTTAACCTGGTAGAAAGCATCTACCAAAAAAATGTATGGCCAGCAGCATAAATGGTGAAACATTGCACAAATCTCTTTAAAGTCAAAAAACTCTGTGAATGTGTGCTATCATTCTTTTCATCCAACATTTTACTGAGATACTGTCATAAGATACTAAAAGGAAATAAGTATAAGAATTTCCAAAGGGGAAGCAAAACTGAAATGATCTGTGAATGGTAAGATGGTTTACATAGAAAATCCAAGGGTATCTACAGATGAATGTTTACAATCAGTGAGGAATTTTAGCCATCTCGCTGGGTATGTGTAATATATATGAAAATCAATGTGTTATCCATTGCAGCAGATAACATAAAATGCAATTTAAGAAACATGCCATTTATAGTGGCAACAAAAATATATAGTAACTATGGATATAGCTAACAAAAGCCATGAAAGGTATTTATGAAGAAAATTTCAAAATGTTATTGGAGTACATAAAAGAAGACTTGCATAGATGAGGCCATGAAGATCTTCATGAATGAAGAGACTCACAGCACAAAGATGTCCATTTCCTCAAATTTTTCCAAGGATCCACTGAAACTTCAAACAATGTCCAACAAGTAACTTTTGGAAATTTAACAAGCTAATCAAAAACTCACGTGGAAGAAGAAACGATAAAGAATAATCAAGACTGATCAAGGTGGGAAGATGTGCTTACCACATGTTTGGACTTCTTTAAAAAATAGGTCAGAGGAACAGAATAGAGAACTTAAAAATAGACTCGTACGTACATGGAAAATTAACAGGACAGAGGTGTCCTTATGAATCAATGAGAACATGACGAACAGCTTAGTCAGTACTGCTGAGGGAAGTGTTGGAAAAACAATTAGATTTTCCCCTTACACCACCACCAACCATAAGGTGGATTAAAGAACTAAAAGTGAAAAATGAAATAAAAAACTAAGTGTATATATAGGAGAAGGTATTTGTAATCTAGAATTGACAAGTTTTTCCCAAAACACAAAAGGCAAAATTATAAAACAAAAACTTCATTCATTTGGCTATATTAGAGGTAAAAACAAGCACAAAAGGCAATATGAAAAAGGTGGAGGGTGAAGCAGGATGGTTCACCCCTGTAATCTCAGCATGTCAGGAGACCGAGGCGGGAGGGTGACTTCATCCCAGGCGTTCAAGGCTGCAGTGAGCTATGATCAAGCCACTCTATTCCAGCTTGAGTATCAAAGTGAGACCCCATCTCTAAAAACAAACAACAAACAAACAACCTCAGTGGAAATACAGGTTTTAGTCCAGGAGATAATACTTGCTAACATATAACTGACCAATAATTAGCATCTAAGATATATAAAGAACTCTTCCAGTTTCTAAGAAAAAACCAACAATTCAATTGAAGAATGGGCCAAAGAATACAGGCAATTCACAGGAGACATATCCCCAGAGACCAACAACATGAAAATCTGCTTGCTGTTACTGGTAATCAGGAAGATGAAAATTGAAATAACAAGTAGATTGGAAAAAGTAAATTTGGCAGTACTCTATGTGGGCGGGGACATAGGGAGTCAGGAACTCTCTGACTTTTGAGAGTAGGAGGGTGAATTAGAAGACCACGGTGACAGGCAATTTGGCAATATCTGGTTGGACATGAATCCCTTACTGAGAATTCCACTGCCAGGCGAAAACCTAGAGAAACTTATACAGATGCCGGGAGAGTCATGCTCTAGAATGTTCGTAACAAGGCAGATTATGATGGTAGAAAATGCATAAACAATTTAAACACACATATACAGAAGAATGGATCAATAAATTGTAGTGAGGTGCATATAATGTGAACTGTTTTCCTTTTTTTTCAAAAAAACTTTTATTTTAGGTTCGGGGTACATGTGCAAGTTTGTTATATGGGTAAACTTGTGTCACAGGGCTTTGCTGTACACAATATTTCATTACCCCGGTACTAAGCCTGATGCCCAATAGTTATTTTTTCTGCTCCTCTCCGTCCTCCCACCTTCCACCCTCAAGTAGGCCCCCATATCTGTTGTTCCCCTCTATGTGTCCATGTGTTATCATGATTTAGCTCTCACTTGTAAGTGAGAATATGCGGTATTTGGTTTTCTGTTCCTGCATCAGTTTGCTAAGAATAATGGCCTCCAGGTCCATCCATGTCCCTGCAAAGAACATGACCTTGTTCTTTTTAGGGCTGCGTAGTATTCCATGGTGAATATGTACCACAGTTTCTTTATCCAGTCTGCCACTGTTGGGCATTTAGGTAGATTCCATGTTTTTGCTGTTGTGAATAGCGCTGCAATGAACATACACGTGCATGTGACGTTATGGAACTATCTGTTTTTCTGTTCAGTAAAATGAATGAATCAACATTGACAAGCCTCAAAAACATAATGTTGACTAAAACAAATGATTTACAGAGGGATATTTACAACATGACAACATGTATAATTTTATAAGGCAAAATATTATATATTGTTCATGGATACATAATAAAGAGTAAACATATAAAATATGTGTGGGACATATGAACTCCACAATTAGGGTGGCAGTTACTTTAGGGCATGGGTAGTGGGGATGTGATTGGTGAGGAGTATTCAAGAGCCTTCAACTACGATGTAAAACTTTATTTCTTATGCAATAAAAGATCTGTCTGAAGCAAATATGATGAAATCTTCAGATCTTACAAAGTTTAGTAGATTATGGAATTTTGTTATATTCTTTTTCTTTTTCTTGTTAAGTATGGCCTCAATGCCATACAGCAGGTGTTAAAACTTACTCATTTTCTGTAACTGAAACTTTATACCTCTTGAACAGCAACCCCTTCCATATTCTGCTCCCCCTGCCCCTGGCAACCAGCATTCCTCTCCCTGTTTCTATGAGTTTAACTCATATAAGTGGAGTCATGCAGTATTTGCCCTTTTGTACCTGGCTTATCTAATTTAGCATAACATCTTCCAGGTTCATCCATGTTGTCACAAATGGCAGCATCTTCTTTATTAAGGCAGAATAGTATTTCTTTGTGTGTATATGTACCACATTTTCTTTATCCATTCCTTTGTCAATGGACCTTTAGTTTGTTTCTAAACTGGCTATTGTGAATAATGCTGCAACAAACTGATGGTATGGATATCTCTTTGAAATCCTTATTTCAATTCCTTTGGATATATACTCAGAAGTGGGATTGCCACATCATATAGTAGTCCCACTTTTAGTTTTTTTTTGAGGACCCTCCATGCTGTTTTCCATCACAGCTGCACCAATTTACATGCCCACTAACAATGTACAAGGATGTCTATTTTTCTACATCCCCACCAACACTTATCTTCTGTTTTTTTGTTTAATAAAAGTCATCAGAAAAGGTGTGAGGTGATATGATTGGCATTTCCCTAGATATTCATTGAGCATATTTTCATATACCAGTTCACTGTTTGTATATTTTCTTTGGAGAAATATCTATTTTTTTGCTCATTAAAAATAAATTTTTTTGGTTATTGTATTGTAGGAGTTTCTTGCATATTTTGGATTTTAACCCCTTATAGAAATATGGCTTGGAAATATCTTATTCTATTTCATAGTTTGCCTTTTCACTCTGCTGTTTGTCTCCTTTGCTGTGTGGAAGATCTTTAGTTTCATGTAGTCTCATTTGTCTATTTTTACTTTTGTTGCTTGTGCTTTTGGTATCATATTAAAGTAATCACTGCCAAGACCAACACCATGGAGATTTTCCCATACATTTCTTCTACAAATGTTACAGTTTCAGGTCTTATGGTAACACCTTTAATCCATTTTGAGTTGATTTTTTGTATTATGTCAGATAGTTTCGATTTTCTTCTTTTGCATGTGGATATCCAATTTTCTCAACACCTTTTATTGAGGAGACTATCCTTTTCCCATTGTGTATCTTTGGCACTCTTGTCACAGGTCAGTTAAGTGTATATGTATGGGTTTATTTGTGAGCTCTCTATTCTGTTCCATTGGTCTGTATGTCTTTTTTATACCAGCGCCATATGTTTTAATACTATGGCTTTGTAATATATTTTGAAATCAGAAAGTATTATGAAAGCAGCTTTGTTCTTCTTTCTCAAGATTGCTTTGGCTATTCAGGATCTTTCATGGCTCCCATGAATTTTAGGATTGTTTTTTTCTGTTTCTATAGAAAAAGCTGTTGGGATTTTGATTGAAATTGCATTAAATCTGTAGACCACTTTGGGTCATATATTATTAATAGGAACATTTTAACAACAGTAAGCCTTCCTATTCATGAACATAGGATGTATTTCTATTTATTTGTGTCTTCTTTAATTTCTTTCATCAACATTTTGTAGTTTTTAGCATGTAAGTCTTTCCCTTCATTGCTTAAATCTATTTCTAAGTATGTTACTGTTTTTTATGAGGTTGTAAATGGATATTTTTTCCTTAATTTTTGGGGCATAGTTTGTTGTTAGTGTATTAAAATACAACCAGTTTTTATAGGTAGATTTCATATCCTGCAACTTTACTGAATTCATTTATTAGTTTTAACCTGTGTGTGTGTGTGTGTGTTTGTGTGTGTGTGTATGTAGTCTTTAGGTTTCTCTACATATATCATGTCAACTGTAAACATATAATTTTACTTCTTCCTTTTCAATTTGAACATTTTTTTCTCCTTCTTTAGTAATTGTTCCGACTAGAACTTCTGGTACTATGTTGAATAGAAGTGGTAAGAGTGGGCATCCTTGCCTTGTTCCTAATCTTAGAGGAAAGCTTTCAGTTTGTCACTATTGAGTATGATGTTAGTGATGGGCTTTTCATATGTGGCCTCTATTATGCTGTGGTAAATTTCTTCTATACCTAGGTTTTTGAGAAGTTTTATCATGAAAAGGTGTTAATTTTTTCAAATGGCTTTTCTATATCTATTGAGATGATCATGTGATTTTTATCCTTTATTCTGTTAGTGTGGTGTGTTACATTTATTGATTTGTATGTGTTGAACCATCCTTGAATTCCAAGGATAAATCCCACTGGATCATAATGTATGATCCTTTTAATCGGCTGCTGAATTCAATTTGCTAGTATTTTATTGAGTGTTTTGCATCTATGTTAATCAGGAATGAACATAAAAATAAAGGATCTGTAGTTTTTTTCTTGCAGTAACTTTGTCTGGCTTTGGAATTGAGGTAATTTTAGCTTCTTAAAATAAGTTTGAAAGTATTTCCTTTTCTTTTTCTTCATTTTTTTAGGGAAGAGTTTAAGAAGAACTGGTGCTAATTATTTAAATATTTGGTAGAATTCACCAGTGAAGACATGTGGTCCTGGGATTTT
Organism: Colobus angolensis palliatus; assembly: GCF_000951035.1. Taxonomy (NCBI): domain Eukaryota; kingdom Metazoa; phylum Chordata; class Mammalia; order Primates; family Cercopithecidae; genus Colobus; species Colobus angolensis. The sequence goes on from NW_012115955.1 coordinate 1,168,506, forward strand.
GTTTTGGGAAGGTTTTTGATTACTGATTCAATCTTCTGAACTTATTATTAGCCTGTCTAGATTTTCTAATTCTTCATGATTCAGTATTAGCAGGTTGTATGCTTCTAGGAATTTGTCCCTTTTTTCTGGGTTATCCAATTTATTGGCATATATTTGTTCCTAATAATGTCTTATAATTCTTTTTATTTCTATGGTATTGGTTATGATGCCTCCTTTTTTATTTCTGATTTTATTTAATTGAGGCTTCTCTCTTTTTTTCTTAGTCTAACTAAGGGGTTGTCAGTTTTATTTGTCTTCCCCAAAACCAAATGTTTAGTTTCCTTGATATTAAAAATGTTTTTTTGTTCTCTATTTTGTTTACTTCTGCTGTAATAATTATTATTTCCTTCCCTTTGCTCACTTTGGCTCAGTTCATTCTAGTTCCTAGAACTCTAAAGTTAGGTTGTTGATTTGAGATCTTTCTTTTTTAATGTAGGCATTTATTGCTATAAACTTTCCCTTATAACTGCTTTTGCTGCATCCCATAAGTTTTGGTATGTTGTGTTTTCATTTTCATTTGTTTTGAAATGTTTTCTTATTTTCCTTTTGATTCCTTCTTTGACTCAATGGTTATTCAGTATTGTGTTGTTTAGTTTCTATATATTTGTGAATTTTCCATTTCTCCTGTTGTTGATTTCTAGTTTTATTCCACTATAGTTTAAAAAGATACTTGGCATGATTTCAATCTTCTTAAATTTGTGACCTAACATGTAATCTATCCTGGAGAATGTTCCATTTGAGCTTGAGAAGAATGTGTATTCTGCTGCTACTGGAGGAAATATTCTGTACATGTTTATTAGGTTCATTTGGCATGTACTGTGGTTAAACCTACTGTTTTCTTATTGATTTTCTGTGTAGATGTCCTACTTATTATAGAAAGTGGGCTATTGAAGTCTCTTACTATTATATTGCTGTCAATTTCTCTCTTCAGACCTGTCAATGTTGTCTATTTAGGTGCTCTGATGTTGTGTATATACAGTGTATATTTATACTTGTTACATCTTCCTGATGAATAGACCATTGTATAGTTATACACTGACCTTCTTTGTCTCTTTGGACAGTTTAAGCATATTTTGTTTGTTATGAATACAGCCACCCCCACTGTCTTCTGGTTTCTATGTGCATGGAATATTTTTTTATATCCCTTCACTTTCAGCCTATGTATGTCCTTAAATCTAGAGTTAGTCTCTCCTAGATAGCACACAGTTAAATCTCTAATCCACTGTTTTTAAAAATCCATTCAGCTATTTTATATCTTTTGACTAAGATGTTTAATCCATTTTTATTTTAAAGAAATTATTGATAGTCAAGGACTATTGTCATTTTATTTGCTTTATTTGTTTTGTAGTTCTTTTGTCCCCTTTTTGTTTTTTCATTATCTTCTTTTGTGATTTGATGATTTCTTTGTAGCAATATGTTTTGCTTCCTTTCTCTTTTTATTTTATGTATCTACCATAGGTAATTTCTTTGTGGTTATCATAAAGCATACTTATATAAATCATCTTATTTCAAGCTATTTCAAGCAATCATATACTAAAACTATACTCTTACTCTCCCCATGTTCCACTTTATGTAAATGATAGCACAATTTATATCTTATATATTGTGTATGCATTAACACATTTTTGTAATTATAGCTATTCATTTTTTTTTTTTTTTTTGAGACAGAGTTTTGCTCTTATTGCCCAGGCTGGAGTGCAATGGCACGATCTTGGCTCACCACAACCTGCACCTCCTGGGTTCAAGCGATTCCGCTTCCTCAGCCCCCCGAGTAGCTGAGATTCAGGCATGCACCACCACGCCCGGCTAATTTTGTATTTTTAGTAAAGATGAGGTTTCTCCATGTTGGTCCGGCTGGTCTTGAACTCCCGAACTCAGGTGATCTGCCTGCCTCGGCCTCCCAAAGTGCTGGGATTGTAGGCATGAGCCACCCTGCTGGCCTAATTATAGCTATTCTTAATACTTTTGTCTTTTAACTTCTACACTAGAGTTAAAAGAGATTTACAAGCTTTTATTACAGTATTGGTATTATGTATTTGTTTCCATATTTGCCTTTACCAAATTTACATTTGCATATGCTTTCATGTTATTGTTTAGCACCCTTGCATTTCAACTTGAAGAATTGCCTTCAGCATTTCTTGTGAGGCAGGTCTTGTACTGATGAGCTCCTTCAGCTTTCGTTTATTGCCTCTAATAGATTACTTTGTGAAGTACTTAAAATCCTTTATACACAAAGTCATATCATCTGTGAATATAGTTTTACTTCTTGTTTTTCTTTTATTTCTTTTTCTTGCCTAATTGTGATAAAAGAACATCTTTGTCTTTTTAAAAGACACATACTCTAGGGTAAAACAAGGGTAGCCTGATGCCTCATTGACTCAGAATTGAAAGGAGTCTTAGAAATCATTTACTCACTCATTCCTTTATTTGTCAAATATGTACTCAGCGCTCACCAAGGGCTAGATGCTGGAAGGACAGCAGAGAGAAGACCCCTGCCCTCATGGAATTGACAGTCAGAGGGTAAGGACGTGCATCCTCCCTTTGTCCAGCACCTCCCTGCCTCCTGCCCGTTAGTTGCCTAGCGACTGGCTGGGTAATTGGATCAATTGTCATGATATTACAGGGCTTATGTACAAGAAACCCTTATTTTACTTAATCATGGCCCCAAAGGGCAAGAGTGGTGATGCTGGCAATTCACATATGCCAAAGAAAGTCTTCAAGTGCTTCCTTTAAGTAAGAAGATGAAAGTTCCAACAATAAGCCAAGTAAAGTATTGTATGCTGTAGTTGCTGAGATCTCTTTAAGAACAAATCTTCGCCCTGTGAAATTGTGAAGAAGGAAAAAGAAATTCATGCTACTTTTGCCGTTGCGTCTCCAACTGCAAAAGTTATGGCCACAGTGCAGATGAGCGCTTTGTGTAGGGGTTGGTACTACCCGTGGTTTCCGGCACCTACTGAAGGTCTTAGAATGTGTCCCCTGTGGATAAGGGAAGACCACTGTAGTTATTACTGTCCCCAGTATAGAGATGGGGATTCTGAGGCCTAGAGAGGTTAAATAAATTACCTATAAAAGCAGCCAGGAAGGGATGTCACAAAGAACCCGTGCCTCCTGCTAGTAAGAAACTTTAGAACCCAGAAAAAGGTTTTGGCATTTCCATCAGAAACTCTATTGGATAACCTTTCACAACAGTGACAGACTGGAAATGCCAATGGGACAACTCACACTTGCTTATGCTCTTGAAGTGGAAAAAAAAGTACAACAAAACACAACTCCTGCTGTAAGGCAGACCTCGGGCACCGAGAGAAGCCTGCCATCATCCTGTCTCTCTGATGACTCAAGTGCAGAAACGTACTAGATTTTTGAATATGTGGGTTTGATTTGTGACAAGTTGCTGATGTGCTTTGGCAACATGTCTACTCATTCCACTCAATTAGACAGCTAGAAATTACTGATCAAGCATGGAGGGATTTTTGTGAAGTTTTTAAAGAGACTCAAAACTGAAATTTAACTATGGCAGTAGGTTGCAAAAAAAAGAAAACTAGCATATCATTTCCTTCTTTTGATGAATTAGATTTGAACTTTAAAGTAAAGGAAACCAATCTGGTTTCTTTCTTCTGAAGTTTTTCTTATCCATATGTAATCTTCATGGTGTAGAAAGTGAAAGCCCCAGGCTAATGGTGGAGTCAATTGTGAGGTGGTTTGAAGCAAAACTCTGGGCTGTGCCACGTGGACTTGAATCTCTGCACTCACCTGCTGAGTGACGTTGGAGACGTTACGTAAGCAACTTGTGCCTCAGTGTCCTCATCTGTCACAGATGATAATAACCCTCCCAGAGTTATTGTAAAAGTGAAATAAAGAAAAATATGTAAAGTGCTCACAATGGAGCCTATCACAGAGGAGCACTTTATAAATGTGTGTGATTATAATTTCATCTTCAACTGGAAGATACTGGCTGATTTAAACTCCAAATTTATTATTGCTGATACCGTGAGTGGGCGAGATATTTTATAACATAATCTTTTAAAAGAGGCACTTTAATTGGGTGAAGCAGGATACTGGGATCCTTCCATACTTGTCACCTTCAAACTGGAAGACTGTGTCACTAACTGAGGGGTGGTTATCCTTACCTACAGGTGGTCTCTCCACTCCTGGACCTGGAGGAATACCTAAAGGTATATGAGGAAAAAAATCCTCAAGGATAGAGAAGTTTTTACCTGCCTCTGGGAATAATTTGAAATAGTAATCTTGGGATTTCTCTTCTTATCTTTCTTTTAGACAGGGTCTCACTCTGTCACCCAGGCTGGAGTGCAGTGGCGTAATCTCGGCTCACTGCAACCTCTGCTTCCCGGGTTTAAGCAATTCTCCTGCCTCAGCCTCCCGAGCAACTGGGATTACAGGTACGTGCCATCATACTCAGCTAATTTTTATATTTTTGGTAGAGACAAGGTTTCACCATGTTGGTCAGGCTGGTCTCGAACTCCTGACCTCAAGTGATCCTTTTACTTTAGACTCTCGAAGTGCTGGGACTACATGTGAGCCACTGTGCCTGGCCAATCCTGGGATTTCTGTAATTTCTCAGAGCTATTCATTAAAAAGTTGAGCATCTACTTCTAATATGTTCCAGACACTGTATGAAGTGCCAGAAACCATTTGAAGGCTCCTAACATTTTAAAATATGTTTTTGATTATGTTTGTAACTCAAGGATCCTGGAGGTCAGAAACCTGTTCTTTTGTTTTGTTTTGTTTTGTTTTAAGATGGTGTCTCGCTCTGTCTCCAGGCTGGAGTGCAGTGGCACCATCTCGGCACACTGCAACCTCTGCCTCCTGGGTTCAAGTGATTCTCCTGCCTCAGCCTCCCGAGTAGCTGGGACTACAGGCATGCACCCCCATGCCCAGCTAAATTTTTGAATTTTTAGGAGAGAAAGGGTTTCACCATGTTGGTCAGGATGGTCTTGATCTCTTGACCTCGTGATCTGCCAGCCTTAGCCTCACAAAGTGCTGGGATTACAGGCATCAGCCACCGTGTCCAGCCCCTGATTTTAAATACGCTCGTCCAAAGGAGGTAATTAACTTTTGGGTAAGTCTATATGCTTATCTGTTCTTCCTGTCTATAAGTTGCTCCTCTTACCTGTGGCCTGCCCCCTGGCCATCACCCTGACTTGCCCTAGGGATGGATTTGTACCCAAGCAGAGATTCTCTCTGCCAGGAAATGGCAATAGAAACTTGGATGAGGAGAATCAGTTGGGCACCATGGGTGTTTGAATGGAGGGGCCACGCAGAGCCTTCTGGGCTGGTCTGTAGGGGTTCAGGCAGGTCAGGGGGAGCAGAGAAGCCACCAGTCAGAGAAGGAAGTTGTTTGCAGAGAGAAGCAAACTAGGAAAACTAGTAGTCCCATAGAAGACCTCAGGGGTACCCCAGGGACTGGGTTGGGGTTGTTTTGGTCTCCAGGGGGCCTTGGAGGCCCTTGAGATTGACTCTAAATCCTTGCAACAATCTTTCTCCATAACTGGGCAGCCCAAATGCCTTGTCTAGGGCAGAACACGCTTCTGAAAGATTATCTTGTACTTTCAGGGAAGAAGAAACCAATATATCTCGTTTCCTTGTCATTGTTGATGTTCTATTTGTTTTTCTTTTGCTTTTGGAGAAAAAGAATGTCAGCTGCCCCACAGAGCCTACCCAAGCAGTAGAAGCTCCTTGCAGATAGGCTGAAAATGAAAATAAACAAAATATACAAATATTTCCTAATTTTGCTTGCCAGCCCTCCCACCATGGAGACGGCCACGATCATAGTCTATATATTGATAGCTCGTGATGACGCATAGAGCTAATTCTAGACTTCTCATGCTCTCCTCAGCTCACGAATGGGCTGAATTTTCAGATGCTCATGGATTCTGGTCCAGCAAATCTGTACAGGTGCCTGGGAGTCTGCATTCCTGGCAGCTCCAGGGCATGTTGGAGCCTCTGTGAATAGGAGGCTCCAGGCATGGGCAATCCTTGAACAGCTGTGGTCTACCTGAGGGCGCTGATGCATTGTGATTACTGTCCCCTGCTCCCAGGAAGACCAATCCAACTTAAGAATATCATATCAGCTACACAACACTTAGGGTAACCTGTTGACTTCAGTGATGGGGTAGAGTATGTAGAGGAATGCATAAGAACACTGTTCAGAGAGAGGAGTGTTCCGCTCCCAGCTCTGGTTCCTGTGAGCACAGGAACGTCATTGGCCTTGAGGGAGGGAGAGAGGGGGAGAAAGAGGAGAAGAGAAGGAGAACGGGGCAAAGCATTAACAACTTCAACTCTGGGATCTAGTGAAGGGCACACAGGGGTTCATGTTGCTATTGAAACTTTGCTGTATGACAGTTTTCAAAATAAAAAGCGGAAACGAACAAAAATGGGCTGATAATATAGTAGGGAGCCCACATATGAAGATACCACTGCAATCACGGTTGCCAGACTTAGCAGATGAAAACACAGGTGGCCCAGTGCATCGCAATTTCAAAGGAGCACGGAGTCACCTTTAGTAGACGTGTGTCCCAAACACTGCAGATCATTCTTTCAAAACATTTAAGGTGGGAAGCGCCACAGTGCAGAACCCCGGAGCTCAAGGGGAGAAACTGGGAAGGGGGTGCACGCTGTTGGCTTAGGGAGAGTTCAGGGAGGGCTCTGCTGAGGGATTTGCATTTTCATCCTAAGGTAGGCTGCGAAAGAAAAGGCTTTGTTCCTGCTAAAAGAACTTGCTGTATAAAGAATCTAAAGTTGCAGACTGAGGAGGGTGGGTTTGCAGGAGGCAGGATTGGGGTTCCCCACTCACGCCACAAAGGTCACTGCCTTCTCCTTCTTGGCCTGGGCCAGGAGCTCTGCCCAGCATCCCTGGCTCCCCTTCAAAGCAATGCCATGGCTCAGTCTGACAGCCTTGCTTGGCATTTCCATTGTAGACCTTGGTTATCTCTGGTTCAGCTGACATGACTGGAGTGGCCCAGAGTGGGAGGATGCACGCTGGTTAAGAGCACAGTCCTGGAGGCAGAGTGCTCTTAACTGGTTCTGGGGTGCGGCTCATGCTGTGATACATGGTATATGGGACATGAGCATGCGCTATGCTGGTGTCCATCTAAAGAAAGAGACTCCAGCCAAATTAATTTAGAGAGTTATTTGGGCCACGGTTGAGGACTGCAGCCTGGGACACACTTCCAGGTTGCCTTGGGGAGTGCACCAGAAAACAAAGGAGAGGCTCAAGTACATGCGTGTGTGTGTGTGTGTGCGCGTGTGTGTGTGCGTGTGTGTTTTAGAAGATAGAGAATCAGGGCGAGGGGGGCATTACAAAGTTGTTCCTGAGGAATTCTCATAGGTTTATAGAAGTAACATTGGTTAGTGATTGGCCGTACATGGTTGCGCTCTGGGGTATGAGTTACGGTGTCCTACGTAAGGCATTTTATGGCTCCTTGGAGTCAGTCTGGAGCGCACACTGCAAGAGACTTCAAGAAGTAATTACTTAGCTCAAGGCGGGAGTGAGGCAGTCACACACGGACATATTTCAGTGCCTCTCTGGGCCTGATAATCAAAGGGGGCTCGCATTCCACAGATTAGAAGTTTCTTTCCCTTCTCATTGGTCACTGAGCCTGTTTCCTCTCCTGTAAAAAGGAGGCTTGTGGTGAGGACTAGGCGGGTGCACGCACATGCGGGCCTGAGCTCAGCCTGACCCTTCCTGTGTGCAGGGAGTGTGAGTTATCACAGTGCTTGGCCTCCTCTTGCTCTCTGGCCTTCTAAGGAAGGTTTGGATTTGCCTGCTTAGGTCCAGGCCCTGTGAGGGGCTGCTGCAACCTGACTGGAGAATGGTGAGATAGAAGCAGTGAAAGTGATTGCATTAGGAATGACCAGGGGCATGGCTGGAAGGGAGGAAGGTGAGCTGGGAGTGGAGCCAGAGAGAAAGGGGCAGGAGGGGTTTGGAGCAGCAGCTGTGGGACTCGGTGTGGGAGGCTGTGGAAGGCTGGCGTCATGTCTCTGCAGGGGCAGCAGCTCTTGTAGCTTATGGGGGGCTCCGGAAAACACCCACGTGCTTTTCCCAGGTGTTTGCAGATGACTGTGCGGTCCTACCACGGGAGTCGGGAGTGGTTTGGCCGCACACCCCCCTCTCCCATGCGGAACCCCTTTGGCAGTCAGGCACACTTGGCTTCCAGATTTTAATTCCTCTTTTATTGTTCCCATAACTGCAGAGCATGGATGGAGAGGTCGTAGAACAGAACGTTCTCAGAGAAACCAGGGGGGGACAAAACGTCCCAGCAGCAGCCTACTGGTGTGTTTTCTTCCTTTCTACCGGAGTACATACTGGACTTCAATCCTGGGTCCCAGAAGCCCGAGCCTGCCCCTTTCTCTCTGGCTCCACTCCCAGCTCACCTTCCTCCCTTCCAGCCATGCCCCTGGTCATTCCTAATGCAATCACTTTCACTGCTGAGGGGAGGCAGCCTCAGGGCTAGCTAGCTCTTCACTGGGGAGACTTCTCTTTTCCATTTGTACCTAGGGCACTGTTTCTGCATTTCAAGAAAGGAAAGTGGGCAGGAGAGAATCGCAGGGGAGCTGCCACATCCTTGGAGGTGATGGAAAGCAGAACCGAAAGGGATGAGTGAGGGACTGTTCCAGCCATGGCCTTCAACACCCCCTCCCGCCACTGTAGGCAACAGGGAGCCCGCCGCCTCCCCTTAAATCCAGGCTGGCCAGGGCCTTGCCTTGACCAATCAGCTCTGGGATTCGGGTGAGGTGAGCGAGGCACTGGCCTTGGGAGTCAAGTTTAATGGAGGCATGGGGAAGCGCAAGAAAGTCAGTCATCAAGGTCAATAGTATTTCAATGCAATCGTTTAAAAATAAAAAATAATGCAAATACAGTCCATGATGGTTAAATAGAGACAAACGCAGTGGTGCAGCCATGAAGGGAAAGGAAATGAGGCCATGTGGGAAATGAGGTAGTGGGGCCGTGAAGGAAAAGGAAACTGGCTGAAGCAAAAGGAAAAATGAGCAAAACCAACCCTCTCTCTGCCCCACAATCTCATCTACTCAGGAAAATCATCAGCTAAACACACACGAAGGGACAAGCCACAAAATCCTGCCCAGTTCTCTTCCAGAGTCAAGAGCACAGCAGCTAAGGACAGGCTTAGGAACAGTTCAGGAGAAGGAGGCCAAGGAGAGGGTGACTGCAGGCCCTCTGGTCCCAGAGCAGCACGGGACACCGGTGTGACAACCTGAGGTTCGGGTAAGGTCTGGAGTTTGGCTCATAGTACTTACTGAAGTTAGTTGCTTGGTTTTGATCACTGCCCCATGGTATGGAAGATGCCGACGGTAGGAGAAGTTGACTGAAGGTCATGCAGGAAATCTCTCTACTATTTTTGCAACTTTCTATAAGTCTAAAGTCTAAAGCTGTTTCAAAATAAAAAATAAAAAAGTAAACACAGACACAGTAGTCCCCTCTTATCCTTGGGGGATAAATTCTAAGACCCCAAAGGGGATGCCTGAAACTGCAGAGTACTGAACCCTGTCTGCACTACGTTTTTTTCCTATACATACACACCTACGGAGACGTTTAATTCATAAATCAGGTGCAGTAAAAGATCAACAACAATAACTAATAATAAGATAGAACAATTATAACAATAAGATAGTATCACTACTATGCACTTTGAGGCCATTATCTAGTCAAGTATGAGTTACTCAGGCCAGGCGCAGTGGCTCATGCCTGTAATGCCAGCATTTTGGGAGGCCAAGGCGGATGGATCACCTGAGGTCAGGAGTTCGAGACCAGCCTGGCCAACATGGTGAAACCTTGTCTCTACTAAAAATACAAAAATTAGCCAGACGTGGTGGTGGGTGCCTGTAATCCCAGCTACTCTGGAGGCTGAGGCAGGAGAATTGCTTGAACCTGCGAGGCACAGGTTGCTGTGACCCGAGATCGTGTTATTGTGCTCCAGCCTGGGCAGCAAGAGCAAAACTCTATCTCAAAAGGAAAAAAAAAATAAAGTTACTCAACACAAGAGCTGTGATGACACAACAGTCACTCTGATAACCCAGACGGCACAACTAGGTGACTCACGGGCAGGGTTGTCTCCAGCTGTAGATAGCGGACAAAAGGAGGTGGAATACAGAGATACAGAGGGACTGTCTGAGAATTCAACAGACCACTCACAATGGCGTGCAATTTAAAACTTATGGATTGTTTATCTCTAGAATTTTCCAGATTCATTATTTCTAGACCATAGTTGAATGTGAATAACTGAAACCAGAAAATGAAACTTTGGATAAGGGAGCACTACTAGAAGTCACCTCACCTGACAGGTTTACGCCTGTTATCCCAGCACTTTGGGATGCCGAGGCGGGTGGATCACTTGAGTTCAGGAGTTCGAGACCAGCCTGGCCAATGTGGGGAAACCCCATATCTACCAAAAAATATACACACATAAAGGAAATTAGCCAGACATGGTGGTGCAAGCATGTAGTCTCAGCTACTCGGGAGACTGAGGAAGGAGAATCACTTGAACCCGGGAGGCCCAAGAGTTGCAGTGAGTTGAGATCATGTCACTGCCTGAATGACAGCCCAGGTCATCCTGGGTGACAGAGGCAGACTTGCTCCCAAACAAACGAACAAACAAACAAAAAAATCACCTGACCCGGCCAAAAAAGAAGGAGGAGGAGGAAAGGGACATTTGCACCCGTGGAAATCATGAGTTTGACCTCGGGCATGGGTGGTGTGAGGACATGTTTGACATCCAGGGGAGGGTTTGAGGGATCCTTGGGTACATGAGTCTGAGGTTCGAGGGCAGGGTCTGCCTAGAGTTATGCTCTGGGCCATTGCTGGCCTGGAGTCCCCTTCAAGCCGGGAGCCTGGCTGAGGGTGCCAGAGAGCAAGTACAGACAGGGAAGTCAGCGGGTGAAACTTAAACAGCAGCGTTCAGAGGGCAGGATCTTAGCTCTTGTTTTTGAGTGAAGAAGCAAAATGAGGCATGATTAGAGTAACTCAGTGCCGATTCAGTCTACGGAAGGCGGCAGTGGGAGCCAACATGATGTTTGAATATGCAGGATCGCTCTCTGCACGCTGGCAAAAAAGACCTCTCGGTCTTCCCGTCGGCATTACGGGTATGTTGTTTTCACTCTAAAGATAAAACTGTTTAATTTTAAGTGGTCGTGCATTTATAGCAGCACGGACTCTGGCCTACCAGTATTTTGAGGGGTCTGAGTGAAATTTTCAGGCTGGTGCTTAGCCCGGTCCTCGCTGCATCTTGCTTTGTGACAAGCCTCGGGCAGGAACTCATCACAGGGGAGGGACGGCTTTGCGGCACGCTTGCTGTGGATGAGGTGGAACGTTCAAGAAGCCCTGATATTTCTGAGCAGGGACCCCCACCTCCATCTGTTCTGACTGGGAGCAACTTCCCAAGAGGGCCGCACGGGGCAGGCACTGCCACAGCACGTGGGGAGTGGGCAGTGCGGACGCTTCTTTGGTGCTGAGGAGAAGTGGGGCCAGGAAATGGCTGTGTGCATGCTGACCCCACAGGCAGGAAGCCCCGTGGGGAGGGGTGGGGGGTGTGACCCCAGCAGCCTTGTCGCTTCTCTTGGAAACCGTGGTGCCCTGAGCAGTGGTGGCCTGCCTTTGTAGGCACCAGAACGCCAAAGGGCGGCCCAGTCTGGAGTCCCTGAAGACAGCGGTGGAGGCACCTTGTAAATGAGCAAGTAGACGATGAAGGGCTGGGGTCTCCCCTCCTCAGCCAGCATGGCCAGGCATGGGATGAGGTGGAAGGCCTTGCAGTTGGGAGGTGCGGGACCGGGACGGTCTCACTGAGGACTGGAATGTGTGTGTTGTGAATGCATGCATGTGTGTGTGTTGTGAATGCATGTATGTGTGTGTGTTGTGAATGCATGCATGTGTGTGTGTTGTGAATGCATGCATGTGTGTGTGTTGTGAATGCATGTATATGTGTGTGTTGTGAATGCATGCATGTGTGTGTGTTGTGAATGCATGCATGTGTGTGTGTGTCATGATGTATGTATGCATGTGGGTGTGCATGAGTGTGTGTGAGCAATGGCATGAAACACCTGGCCTGCACTGGGTCCTGTAACAGTACTGACTGAGTAGCCCGTGGTCCCTGCCCCTGCACTGGGAAGGCCCCATCCTTTTATTACCCCAGCTTGTCTCCCATTCTTAGGCTCACTGCATCCCTCCAGCATGGCCAGTGGAGCTGAGGTCATCTGCTCAAAAGGGCACAGTGACACCACAAGACCTACATAGGTTAGAGCTGGGGCCCCCACTGACCAGGAGTGCTGAGACTCCGGCAGACAGAGGTTGGAAGCAAAGGAGGCAGAAAGCCTCTCCGACAAGTAAGGCCATCTGGCTTCAGCAGCAGAGGCAGCCCCTCTCCTCCACCGGTCCATCTGGTCACACTGTGTATGAGGATTGGACTTGCAGCATCTGTTTTTCAACAAAACATGAAACCAGTCTGAACTTCCCAGACAGCAACAAGGCTTTGCAAGCCTTGCTCCAGCAATGCGTGTCTGTCTCCGTGTGCATCCTTATGTGCACGTACACACCTCCTTTCCTTATGTGCTCTCGACATTCCCCTCATAAATAAACCCACTTCAAATGACACTTTCTTCAGTTAAAGATGACTTTTTGTAACCCTCACCCTCAGGAGCCCCCAGGTGTGGGTCTGTTGTCCTAAGTGTATGTGCATGAAGGCGCGTGTGTGCACACACACCCCAAACATACCACCCACGCGCACACACACCACTCACAGGCACACACGTACATACACAGCCACTCACACACTGTGCACACAAACACTGAGCATGCACTCACAGGCACACAAGCACACTCACACCCACTCACACACCATGCACACATACCACACATGCACACTCACATGCACGAGCACACATGAACACAGTCACACACCACACATGCATGTGTGTGCACATACTTGCACATACCACATATGCCCTCACCATACACGTGCACATGAAAACACTCACACATCCTTTCTGTCTTTCATTTGGACACGAATCTGAAAATGGTTCATGATCATGGTGAAGAAACTCGTCCAGCCTCAGCAGGACACTGGTTTCTCTTCCACACAACCAGCTTAGGCTTCTAAAGGTGGACCCTGAACTGAGAATCATACGGGGTTGCCTGGTGGCTTGAGCTGACCACCTTCAGTGTCGCTTCTGCCTTCAGAAAAGCAGGTCACCTGCAAACGTGCAGCACAGGCGCTGTGCCATTTCTTGTGCCAGTCCAGAGTCTTAGCTCTGTGGGCAGCGCCTCTCCTCGGAGTTTCCAGGAAGTCCCAGCCTGGGTCAGCCTCGTGGATGTTAACAGCCGTTCTTGTGGAATCCGTCCACCGCCCCCTTGTTTTTGAAAGTCCTGGCTGCGAGGCCGGCACGTGTGAGTCATCCTGCAGCCCTTGAACTTTGGCTCATTTATTTATTAGTCGGTTTCCATTTCCTTTAACTTGCCATTTTGTAAGCAAATTTTCTCTGTTTATTAACGTTTCAGTCCAAAGGTACTGCAATACTGCCTTGAGGTATTGTTTCCAGTTAATTAAAATGCTGTAGTGAGAAGGACGAAGACTCTCAGGCTCTGATGAGCACTGTTCCAATGCCCGCTGCTGCCTGGGGGAGGTTTACCCCAGTGCTGCAGGCCTTGAATTTCGTTTGCCTAACGCCGGATCATCTTATGACATAGAAGCCATACACTTTTCCTTTGCTGAGAGAGGAAGTATTCCTGGAAGCATATCAGGGGTTATTAAGAGAATGAGAGGAATGACAAGGAAATAAAGCTGTGTGTGCATGTGTGTGTGCGTGCATGTGTGCGTGTGTGTGTGTGTGTGTGTATGTGTGTCAGGGATGTTTCCCTAAATCCACTTAAAACAGTCTCTCTGTGACTTTGCTCTCTCAGCTCACAGGGCCAAGGAAAGGCTGTGATTTGTGCACCCTGCCACCTAGGAGCTGCAGAGATTCTCTCCGCCTGCCTGGTGCCTGGCCCAGGACCAAGCCGGTGTGCAGGCTGCAGCACCCGATGGCCTTGTTTGCTTTACACTCAATGCTGCCACAGAGCATCCTGGAACCATCAGATAAGGGAGCTGTTCTCCGCTGAGCGGAGGAAGCTGGAGCAGAGGAGTTGTGTGGTGTCGGATGACTGCCCCCCAGTGTCCTGGTATGAGACAGGAGTGTAAAGGGGTGTGCAGGATGCAGCCGCTGCAGCGGGAGGGGAGCCCTGGGGCGGAGGGAATTGTGTGAACAGAGGATACAGGAGGGTGGTTTTATCAGAAGCAAAATGCCCCGGCGGCAGTTCTGGAGCGCTGCCAGGTGTCAGCTGTTTGCAGTGCCCTCCGTGGTACAAACACTGTCGCGTGGCATGTGTTGTCTGGGAGCCTGGGTACCCCAATGATTGTCGCGGGGTCCACACTGCATCCTGGTACCGTGTTCTACCTCGCAGGATCTGCGTCTGGAAGGACAAAGGTCTGACCTCCGCTGGCTCCCGGGGCCGCCCGCTGGCCCACAGCGCACATGTGTCCAAACCACTCAAAGGCCCCTTCCCCGGAGACTTCCCCTCGGCTGGACACAGCCGGGCATCAGGGGCCTGGTGAGTCGAGCCCTGTGGCTGTGCAAAAATGGAGCTGCTTCCACGGAAGCCCTGCAGTACCCCCTCCACGGACTTTTCATCCACACAAACTGGTGGTGGATGTGATCCTTAAACAATTTAAACATGGTCTGCTTTTTGCCCCACTCTTATTCAGAGGGCCATGCTGGCACTTCTGGAAATGGTGTGAGCGAGATGGGCAAGGGGGCCGGCCTGCACTCTCACCGGCGGGCAGCTGAGCGTGGTGCTCTGAAGGGCGTCCGCCTGAGCCTGGGGCTGGGGGTGACGGGGCAGGAGGAGGAGGGCCAGGGATTGTGGCTGGTGGTCCCTGCAGTCTCGCAGGTGCCTTCAGTGGAAGGGAATGTTGGCCCAGGTGGCTGAGGCATGGGGAATTGGGGAGTGGTGGCTGGTCTGCTGGAGAAGCAGATGCTGCCCGGCTGTGATGGCTTCAAGAAGTCCAGGGTTCATTTGCTCCTGTGGGACCTGAGGCATCCAAAGCTGCCCTGAACTGCCCATCTCCTGCATTGCTCTAAAAACCCACTCCTGGCCCCCAGGAGAGGAGGGCAGAAGGCAGCCCTGCTCTGAAACAGGGTGGGGGTAATGGGGGCAACAGCATCATGAGACTATCCTGAGGAATTAGTTTCCGAGTAAAAAGAAAAAGAGAATATGTGTTCTCTCTCTCTCCCCTACACCTGTCTTTGCTCAGGACAGAAAACAGGTAGAACCTGTCATTTTGGAGCCTGTGCCTCACCCCCTACACACACCCCACGTAAACAAATACATTAGCATTACGATTTTACACCTTGTCTCTTGTGATGGGCAGGGGAACCTGGGTGCATCTGCTGTTGGCCATATGGGAAAGACTCCATCCTCCCGGCCTGGGGGCCAGACGTGCTGGACCGTGGCCATGCCTCCCTCAGGGCCAGCTGGAAGTGGCTTTGGGGCAGCTATGGTTCTACAGGCCAGAGAGCTCTTGTCCATATTTGATGGCCAAACCTTTTCGCTTTTTCTTGTGCGTTTGTGATGTTGGGGTGGCTTTAGGGGTAGATTACACAGTGGCAGGAGGAAGTTATTTTTTACAGTCGGCAGAGGCTGAAAACTGTTTTGTTTTGCAAAACAACCCCAGGTGCTATTTTGGTTGAGGAAAGATGGTTTCAAAAGTAAAACTGTGAGGCGAAGAGCTAACTTCTTCCACTCGTGGAACATCCCATGTTAGGCATGAGAAAGGCAAGAGGGGCCGCGAGCTGAAGAGGCGGCGTGGAGTGCAGATGACCAGCATGTTTCTGTGGCCAGACAGCAGCGGAGGGCTTTTAGGAACAGGTGCCTGCTGGGACATGCAGGGTGCTGTCCTGTAGCCTCTAGATGTTCTGCAAAAGTCTGGGACATGTGACTGTCCTTGTGGGAGGGTGCTGAGAGGAGTTTTGTTTAGTGGGCGGCATGCCGTATTTGGGTTGCCAATCTGAAGAGAGAAGAAGGCAGCCCCAGGAGATGGGAGGCTCGAGGGATTGCTCTTCACAGGGACACATTCATGCCGTAGACCAGGGGTCGGCAAATCTTTTTTATACAGGGCCAGATTGAAAATAGTTGTCTTTGCCAACCAGCTGACCAGATAGTCCCTGTTGCATATTCCCTAAAAAAATTTAAAAAAGCTGTAACAACCATTCTTAGCTGATTGCCCACACACACTCAGGCCGAGGGCTGGATTTCGCCAGCGGCTGTTGCTTGCCGCCTCCTGATTTGGGCCTTTATTCTGGTTGTGGTTCACATGGGCCAGCCTGGGAGCCCTTCCATCTGCTTCTGTCTGCCCCGCCATGCTGAGGCCGGAGAGGATGCACATTTGTCTTTCCTCACCAGCTTCTTGTGGGCATCTTGAGGCCAGGGCGTCTGGGATGTGCATGTACCTCCAGGGATGACCTTTCGCACCTCCTGGAGTGTCCAGTGCCCCTGTGACCGCTGCACCCAGACGCCCTGCTAAGTTGCCTGAGTGTCTCCTCCATGGACAGGCAATGGTCTCTTCTACTTTTATAGTCAAAACTTACAAAGTGAGTATTAGTTTTAGAGATGGAACTAAGTGAATGCTGCTAAAAAAGAAAGTCATTTTCCTTTTATCTTTGCACATAAGTCCATTCAAATTGCAAGTAAATGCATGCTTGTGGGTGAACAAGAGTGAATTTGGGGTCCATTATGACAATCTGTGAAGGGATCATAAAAAGAATAATTAGAATGTCAGCTCATAGGGGGCCCCCTGTTTTCCAGCCTTTTGAGACTCAGTAATACAATAATTGTATTGTGGGACTGGGCATGGTGGCTCATGCCTGTAAGCCCAGCATTTTGGGAGGCCAAGGCGGGCAGACCACTTGAGGTCAAGAGTTTGAGACCAGACTGGTCAATATGGTGAAACCCCGTTTCTACTAAAAATGTAAAAATTAGCTGGGCGTGGTGGTGCATGCCTGTAGTCCCAGCTACTCGGGAGGCTGAGGCAGGAGAATGACTTGAACCTAGGAGATGGAGGTTGCAGTGAGCCAAGATCACACCACTGCACTCCAGCCTGGGCGACAGAGGGAAATCCCATCTCAATTAAAAAGCAAAGTTGCAGTGAGCCAAGATTGCACCACTGCACTCCAGCCTGGGCGACAGAGGGAAATCCCATCTCAATTAAAAAGCAAAGTTGCAGTGAGCCAAGATTGCACCACTGCACTCCAGCCTGGGCGACAGAGGGAAATCCCATCTCTATTAGAAAACAAAATTGTACTGTGTATCCACTCCAGGCTGGCCCTGGGGTGGGTGTTGGAAACCACCATACAGAGATATTAGAGCTCCTATGTTCCGGACAGTAAAAACCACCTTGAGAAAAGGAAGCTATTGACCCCCGGCTGCCAGTGACCACAGCCCCAGGCAAGCAGGCATGAGAATGAACAGCCTGGACACCGCTCCAGAAAGAGGGATCCCCTTCGGGGCTGCATAAATTATGAAGCTCCAGGAAAGCACAGACCTGGAGAAGCCACAGACTGCAGCACATTCTCAAGCCTGGAACTGCTCCAGGAAGAATCTGCCACGGTTTGTCCAGCAACATGTGCCACTGCCACTGAAGCGGTGTCGGGCTGTGCTTCCCTTCAGCAGAAGGACAGCTTCCTCTTTCCCTCCCAACCTGCTGGCGTCTTTTAAGTACCTCCAGTGATGTGATTGAGGACTGGGCTGCAGTCATCGGTATCGAGGACTCCTAGGTGTTTGCTGGAGCTGCCCTGTGCCGCCGCCTCTGCTTGTTGGCTCTCAAGATTCTCTAAGGGGAGGAGGCTGCTGTCCTGGCGTGAGCCACCACTGGCTGTAATGCAGGCTGAGTCTCACCAGCTTGGTGAAAGTAACCACAGGGAGTTGGTACTTCAGTCCTCTTGGCTACAGGGCAAATAGAGAAGGAAAGGAAAGAAAATGTATGAACCTGGGTTGGTTACTTAACTTTTTGGATTGCGTGTCTCATCTGCAACACGGGTAAATAAAACCTAGTCCAGAGGGTACGTGATGCATGAAAGTGCTGAGCATGAGGCCTGGGTGGTGACCACCACCAGGCTATGCAGTCCTGCGTGCATACAAAAGCTGCAGTTGGTCAAGAGCCTGGTTCCTGTGGTGTGGATGGAGCAAATACTACTGCTGAACACCAGACTGAGCCGTGGGGAGCCTGTGGGGCCTGCAGGTGTAGGGTGGGAGGCTGCGGGCTGGCAGAATCCTTCAAGCACTCAGGTAAGTTAGGAGGAGCTGAGAAAACCCAGCAGTGAACTGGGATCTAAAGGACACTTGGAAAGCGAAGTATTAGGTTGGTGTAAAAGTAATCGCGGTTTGCCATTACTTTAGGCAAAAACTGCAATTACTTTCGTACCAACCTAATAGTACTTTGTGAGAATCTGTCAAATATTGGCTTTATCCTCATGTCGTACATCATCAGTACCGCCAGGACGATGTGGCACAGAGACATCACAGAGGCAAAGAAGAGTAAGGACGTGTGCACTATCTCCACAGCCCTGGCAGTGCCGGGTGACATTCCCATGTGGAGAAGCAGCTCACCGGTGTGTCTGCTGAGAGCGTGTGTGCTTCTGCACATCCACCCAATACACAAACGTCCACACTCAGTCTTAGCCCACTTGTGTTGCTACAAAGGCGTACCTGAGGCTGGGCAATTGATTTAAAAAAAAGAGGTTTGCGTGGCTTGCGGTTCTGCAAGCTGTACAAGAAGTATGGTGCTGGCATCTGCTTCGGAGGAGGACCTCAGGCTGCTTCCACGCATGGTGGAAGCGGAAGGGGAGCTGGTGTGTGCAGAGATCATGTGGGTAGGGAGGAAGCCAAAGACAGTGGGTGCTGTGCTAGGCTTTTTTTCTTAAAACACCCAGCTTTCTTTGGAACTAATAGAGCAAGAACTCACTCACCTCCAATGGAGAGCATTAATCCACTTATGCGGAATCAGACCCCCTGACCCAGACACCACCCGCTGGGCTCCACCTCCAACACTGGGGATCAAGTTTCAACATGAGCTTTATTATCTTATTTATTTATTTATTTATTTATGACAGAGTCTCACTCAGTTGCCAGGCTGGAGTGCAGTGGTATGATCTCAGCTGACTGCAACCTCTGTCTCCTGGGTTCAAGCGATTCTCTCACCTCAGCCTCCCAAGTAGCTGGGACTATAGGCACCTGCTACTATGCCTGGTTAATGTTTTTTGCATTCTTAGTGGAGATGGGGTTTTACTATGTGGCTGGTCTTGAACTCCTGACCTGAAGTTATCTGCCCGCTTTGGCCTCCCAAAGTGGTGGGATTACAGGCGAGAGTTACCCCGCCTGGCCTAACGTGAGCTTTAGAGGACACAGATATCCAAACTGCAGCACATACATGAGGCTTTCCACTGAGGTCTGTCACTAGATGTTGCTTGGGGTGTTTAGCTGCCTGAGGTTCCTCTTTATTTTGAGGTTCCAAACAAAATAACTTGAACGTGTGTTTTAAAAATGACCTAAGCTAGCTTAGTCTTTCGAAGTTACTTGTGTTGTTTTTCATTGTTAGTATCAATAGCTGGATCTTGGCAAGGCTTCCAGTTCCTCCTGACATCCTCACAACTGGTTATGAAGTAAGTCTCAGGCAGGGTTCTGTCCCACAAGCACACCATCTACAGAGCATGGAAAATTCATCCAAGACAAACAGGACTGAAATCATTTAATGGGGTCAGACAACCTGAAGGCTCCAGATCAGGGCCTGGGAGTCACCTGGGACAACATTCATGAGCATTCAGACCACTGGAGTCAGAGCACTCTTGGGTTCTATGCATGCAAATGAGAGACTGCTGCCATCACATTTCTAGTCAGTTTGCATCTCTTAAATACAATTCCGCATGTCTGACCTCATGCATGAAAATGATGTGCTCACATCTACCACGGGGAGAGCCGAGGCCCTCGCGGAAGCTGCCTCTGGAGGGGAGCAGAGGCTGTAGCTCTCCCAGTAGGACAGTGGTGGCGCCCGGGGCTGGAAGCATTCAGAGTGTATTTCAAACCAGGCGACAGTCCTGTCCCATAAGACGGAAAGTCCTGCCCTTGCCCCAGTGTGCCTGAGGATTTGGGGAGAGTCTGCACACCCTGAGACTGTTTTCCTGCTCTCACCCGAGACACAGCCAATGTTCCGGCTCTTCACCTCTTTCTCCTGCAGCTGCTCTTCAGGCCGCCAAGCTCTCTGAGAAATGATCCTTCAGGTATGGATGTGGCCTGTCTGTCAATTCCTCAAAGCCTCAGACTCAAGAAGTGGGGGTTTACGTGATGCTATTGAACATTTGTATCAAGGAAAATTTCAGTGTAAACAAACAAACGACAAAAGCAAATATGAAAAGAAGCCCAGCTCTCCATCCTAGTAAGGATGTAAGGCTATATGTAGAGATGCCTGGCTGGCCCCCAGCTGCTCCTCCCACTCCCGTACAGCCCTAGCTGGAACCACTCGGAAGGCCCTGAATCAGACCACCCAGCTGAGCCCTTCCCAAATTCCTGCCCAGCAGAGACCACGAGAGATAAGGCACTAAGATCCCACAGTGCTCGCTGCACAGCAACGCATAGCTACAGCAGCCCTCCTATTGCCCACCATCCCCATCGTGAGATGATGCTTCCTCTTCCTCCATTTGAGAACGGGCAACTGGGCCCAGAAGAGAAGTCCACTGGACATGTGCCAACATGCAGAGCCTTTAGGGGCCTGGGACTCCACTCCTCTCCTCTCCTCCTAGTCCTGGCCAGCTCAGACCAGCTCAGCACGTTTACACACCCTTCCTCCAAACCCTTTTTACCTCAAGTTCCAGCTTCCTCCAGTGGAGAGAATTGAAAATCCATTGACATGGAAAAGTTTGCCCCTCAGAGCTGGACTCACCTCTAAAGACACAATCTTGTATTTTTCCACAGAATAATGACAGTATTCCATCTTGAATTTGAGTCATGACTCCCATGGTGGGGCAGCCCTCTGGGTGATACATGGGCACATCGAATCCTCCCTGGGTCTCCAAATGCCTCTCTCAGAAGGACAATGTCGACATCTTCCCTCAGGACCACAGGAAGGAAAGTTCTGGTAATTTCAGAGTGACCATTTTGACTTAGAGTCAACCCCCAATGTTCAGAAACATTGAGACTCAGTCTCAAAACAAATAAGACGCGTTCAGTTAGAACCACGCGGCATCATGCCCCACAATGCCGGGAGTCCCTTTGTGGTTGACTTCTCTTCTGGGCCCAGTTGCCCGTTCTCAAATGGAGGAAGAGGAAGCATCATCTCACGATGGGGATGGTGGGCAATAGGAGGGCTGCTGTAGCTATGCGTTGCTGTGCAGCGAGCACTGTGGGATCTTAGTGCCTTATCTCTCGTGGTCTCTGCTGGGCAGGAATTTGGGAAGGGCTCAGCTGGGTGGTCTGATTCAGGGCCTTCCGAGTGGTTCCAGCTAGGGCTGTACGGGAGTGGGAGGAGCAGCTGGGGGCCAGCCAGGCATCTCTACATATAGCCTCAAGGCCGTTCAGTGTGGTCTTTCCACACAGACGCGTTTGGGCTTCCTCTCAGCATGGTGGCTTCAGGGAAGCCAGAAAGCTACTAACAGCCGGCAGAAGCCACGTTGTCTTTAATGACTGGCCTCAGAAGTCCACGGCAGGCTTCACCAGAGCCACCAGCCACCTCTTGAAGGCAGAAGTATCAAAATCACATTGTCAAAAGAGCACGTGGGAGATGTGGCCATGTGGGAAAATTCCATTTGCCCTTCTTAAGAGGTGGGAAGGATGCGGGGTCCCTGTATTCTTGGTATTTTGGCCTAATGTCCCCAGAACAGTTTGACAAAGTAGGCATCAACTAGTCAATAAGTTTCCAGAATTTCGGCACCATCTTTGATGTCTCAGAACTGTTCCCACTGCCTCCGAGTGGCACTGCACCACCTGCAGGCTTGCGTCAGATGCAGCTCAAGTGTCTTCAGAACCCCCAGGTGCTAACTGTCCCTGCTCACCCCAGATATTTAATCCACTTCGCTACAACACCGGCCGGTATTACATCACTGAGGTTTCTGGGGCACACTCATTGTACAATGGAGGATTTTCCTGAAGTTTTTTTTGTTTTTGGACAGAGTCTCGCTCTGTTGCCCAGGCTGGAGTGCAGTGGCGTGATCTCAGCTCACTGCAAGCTCTCCCTCCTGGGTTCAAGCAATTCTTCTGCCTCAGCCTCCCGAGTAGCTGGGACTACAGGTGCACGCTGCCACGCCCGGCTAAGTTGTTTTGTATTTTAGTAGAGACAGGGTTTCACTGTGTTGCCCAGTCTGGTCGCAAACTCCTGAGCTCAGGCAATCTGCCTGCCTTGGCCTCCCGAAGTGAAGTCTGGTTTTTTAGAGTGCTTATAGTTTATACTCTTATATTATCTCAACGAAGTCATAGAAAGATAAACAAAAAACAACCTGTCATCTGTGCATCTATTTTCAATTAGTGGATGCACAGACCTTTTCTTGATGCCTTTAATGAGAAAAATGAAAAAACATTAAATAAAAAGTTGGGGTTTTATTAAATCAGAGATACTATCCATATAGGCATTATGAAATACTTTGCTAATCGATCAATGAATATTAGGTTTCTATTGAAACAACTGTGTATGAGCACTCAGACTAGACAATCAATTATGCACTTATCGGTACAAAGTGTAAATATACAATGTAAGCATAGCGCATTTAGCTCTTCATTTCATGCAACACAAAAAAGATGCAAGTGCTGGGTTCAAGGAGCATAGGGGCCAGGGAGGAAAATTAGACCACTCAGAGATGGTGCACAAACTGACTGGCTAGTTGTGAAAGTCTGAAGATCAATACTTCAGTACATGTCTTCAGCAGCAATACAAAATGAGCCCAAGCAAGTTTTGCCTGACCCCATGTTTCTTCCAATAGGTGGTCATCAGTTTGGACTAGCTGATAAGTTTGCCTGAGAGCAGCATGCCTACTGTCAGAGCACTGTCAGAGGGTCTTTTCCATGCTAGCCACTGCTCTCCTGACCCTTCTACTGCCTCTCTTCTTTTTCTGTCATAGCTGATTAGAACCATCATACTCTCTCCCTCAGGACTGCCAGTCTCGAGACATAGGGGTGAATTATCATTTGGTCACTGAACTGCAATTGCAATTACACCTCATTGGCAAGCTCAGAGAGGAGCCAGAGAAGGAGGTGGGTGAACAGAAAGCCATGGCAGTTCGATGGCCACTTTGAACCCTGTGCAAGCTTATACATCAAGATGGAATGGCCAGAGGGAGTAGATGCTTGGAAAGAAGAAGGGGAGAGGGAGAAAATGTAACCCCTGAGACATGGAAGACGTGACACCAATTCCCAATGACTTTCCAGGTCTATTCTGGCTCAATTCTGCAGCATTTTTGGTTCTCAGAGTACCAGTACCTCCAACTCCCTAGCCCCTACCTCCCTTAAGTTCTTCTGGTTCTTGCAATCCAAAGATATTGACTAGAACCAAATGCTGAAGCAGCATTTTCCCCTCTGACTTTTCTGGGTGTAATTGTCTCATCTCAACTTCACCGTGCTTGGATCAGTCAGTGGGAGCAGCTGGGTAAGTGGTCCACATGCACTAGGCATCCAGGCCCTGATGTCCCTAAGTCTTTGAGTCACACAATGGGCTCCACTGGCACTGATTCCACAGGTTGTAAAACATCATAATGATGCTTCTTGGTCCAGGGATTTTCCCCCAACGTGCTGAGTGCTCTACAGGCCTTTTCAATCTGGAGATTCATCTCTCATTACAGGAAATGTTCCTATATCAGTTCTTTCCTCCCTTTCTATTTTTTTGCACCACATAGGGTTTACTTTTCTCCCACAGATGATTGCAGTGTGAGGTCCTGAGGGGCAGTGACCATTGTGTCATCTTAGCTTTCTTCTAATCCTTTGTCTTCTCTTCTGCCTTCCCCCCATGGTCTCTTCTGATCAAAAGATGACCTCTGCATCCCAGCCCAACCCCTGTGTCAGGGAAGCAGGAGGAAGGGGCAAGGAGTAAATATAATAGACCCTCTGGTAGACTTTCATGGAAGTCCCATTGGCCAACACTGTGGGGCAGGGCCACCTGGGGGCTGCAAGGGAGGTTGGGAAATGTAGTTCTGTAGTTAGGAATAGCGCTGCCCTCTAAGAAAGAGGGAACTTATTTGTTAATAAAGAAGAAGGGGAGAATGAATAGTGGGGAGACAGTGGGGAGTGTCTTCTCCAGTCTCATTCATCTTGAAGAATGCGGCTACCTCCTTATTTTCCCAACAGGACACCTAATACGAATGGCCACTTATTAAGTACCTATTATAAATCAGAAAGTTCGTCAGATCCTTTATTCACTTTTTCTTTCGATCTTTGCAATAACCCTGAAGGTAGAGTATTACCATCCACATTTTAGATGAAGACATGGAGGCTGAGAAATGTGTCTTGTCCACGGCTTCACACAAGCATTAGGTGTCAAGGTCTAAATTGTAACCCTGATCCCTCTGTTCCTAAAATATAACTTTCTGCTATAACTCAATATATGTCTTGATTATTACCCCAGAGGAAGGGCTGATGCAAAGAAATTTTCATACTAAAGATCCCTTTTCCAAATAAAGCATCCATTGTAATCAGCTTATGTTCCTCTGCTTCTTTGTTTCACGGGTCAACTCACTGATGTAAACAATCTGGTATCCAGTCTCAGATGGCCATCTGCTTTATTTTTTATTCTGAAAACAGTTTTGTACCAAGAGTCCTATAAACACAAGTGTTGGAAAGCTCACTTTTCTTTCTTGGGGTCCAGGGAAGCCTGAATTTTAAGGAAATGGATTAGTCAAGATTCTTAGTTCCAAGCAAGATGAATGGGCTGAGTTCTCCTTTACGTGATTTTTCTCAGCTGCCTAAGTAGCTCTCTTCACACCAGTGTTGGGACCCAGCCCTTCATGAACCTTCTGCTAAGGCCAAGCCCTGGTGCTTTTCAGCTCAAATGAAGAGATAAACAGGGCGAGGGATGGAGGAAGGGACGCTGAGCTTCCATGCCCTGCCTGGACACCCCACCCTCCACGGACACCCCACCCTCCACGAACCTCAGCTGTTAGCAAGCTCTTCTTTTTTCTCTGGTTTTTCCTCCTGAAGCTCTTATTAATTAGATGTTGGGCCCATATAACTGGCTCTCTTATTTTATTTTTTCCCTCTTACTTGGCATACATTTGGTTTACCGTCCTGTAGACATATCCCATGGCTTACTTTCTGGTAGATGTCCGTGATTTTTATCTTTCAATGTTTCTGTTGAAATGTTTTTCTCAGCAATCATAATTTGAATTTTCAGCAGCTCTTTTCAATCGCTAATTGTTCTTTTTTATACCCCCCTTTCTTGATTTACACACGTAGCATCTTCTATTTCTCTGAAGATGTTACTGACATTTTTTCTAAGGTGGTGTTTTGCTGCTTGTCTTGTTTCTCTTTTCTCTGGTTTGTTCTGCTGCCTTCCCTTCCCCGGCCTTTCTTTCAGCTTTCTTTTTCCTCTTTCATATTGGAAGACTTCCTTAAATATTTGGGAAATCCTTATCTATTCATGTTAAAGACACAGTGCACAAAAAGCTGACTTTTTACAACCGTTGTTAACAAGAAGGGGCAGGTTATACCACCTGGGGGTGCACTGCACAGAGGTGGCGTGGCAGGCTCGTTTTTTGTACATATGTGCAGGTAGAAACCCAGATGCCATTCTTGTTCCACAAAGCTGAATATGCCAATAGCTCGCCAGGGACAAGCCTTACTGTTACCACTCATGGAGCAGAGTGGTGGGCAGTGGGGAGTGGGTCCTACAGCAGAGGGCTGGGAGGGGTCAGGGAGTCAGTCTGCCAGGATGGAGAAGGGCCCTGGTGCTTTGTCTAACACTGTGATCCAGCGCCCTTCCATTAAGCCTTCCAAGAGGCTTTGTGCTTCAAATTCCTGAAGCTTTCTAGTGTTTTGTGGTGCATTTGACTCACCTTAAAAATAATTATTTTTGATTGACACATACATATTTATGGAGTACAATATGATTTTTTATCAGTTTTAATTAATATTTATTTATCATGATCTTTTATCCCTCACACCCCACCCTTTCCTCTGAGTCCTCAAAGTCCATTGTGTCATTCTTATGCCTTTGCATCCTCGTAGCTTAGCTCCCACTTATGAGTGAGAATAGACGATGTTTGCTTTTCCATTCCTGAGTTACTTCACTTAGAATAATGGTCTCCAATGCCACCCATGTTGCTGCAAATGCCATTATTTGATTCCTTTTTTATGGCTGAGTAGTACTGCATGGTGTGTATATACACCATATTTTCTTTATTCACTTGTTGACTGATGGGCATTTGGGCTGATTCCATATTTTTGCTATTGCAAATTGTGCTGCTATAAACATGTGTGTGCAAGTATCTTTTTTGTATAATGAATTCTTTTCCTCTGGGTAGATACCCAGGAGTGGGATTGCTGGATCAAATGATAGATCAACTTTTAGTTCTTTCAGGAATCTCCACACTGTTTTCTATAGTGGTTGTACTAGTTTACATTCCCACCAACAGTGTGAAAGTGTTCCCTTTTTGCCACGTCCATGCCAACATCTATTATTTTTTTATTATGGCCATTCTTGCAGGAGTAAGGTGGTATCACACTGTAGTTTTGATTTGCATTTCCCTGATAATTAGTCATGTTGAGCATTTTTTCATGTTTGTTGGCCCTTTGTAAATATTCTTTTGATAATTGTCTCTTTATGTCCTTAGCCCACTTTTTAATGAAATTGTTTGTTTTTTTCTTGTTGATTTGTTTGAGTTCCTTGTAGATTCTGGATATTAGTCCTTTGTCAGATGTACAGACTGTGAAGATTTTCTCCCACTCTGTGAGTTGTGTGTTTACTCTGCTATTATTTCTTTTGCTGTGCAGAAGTTTTTTAGTTTTATTAAGTCCCATCAATTTATCTTTGTTTTTGTTGCATTTGCTTTTGAGTTCTTGGTCATGGATTCTTTGCCTAAGCCAATGTCTAGAAGGGTTTTTCCATTGTTATCTTCTATAATTTTCATGGTTTC
This sequence comes from Colobus angolensis palliatus, assembly GCF_000951035.1. Classification (NCBI taxonomy): domain Eukaryota; kingdom Metazoa; phylum Chordata; class Mammalia; order Primates; family Cercopithecidae; genus Colobus; species Colobus angolensis. The sequence goes on from NW_012115955.1 coordinate 1,195,704, forward strand.
AGGTTTTAGATTTAAGTCTTTGATCCATCTTGAGTTGATTTTCGCATAAGGTGAGAGATGAGGATCCAGTTTATTCTTCTACATGTGGCTTGCACCATTATCCCAGCACCATTTGTTGAATATGGTGTCCTTTTCCCACTTTATGTTTTTGTTTGCTTTATTGAAGATCGATTGGCTGCAAATATTTGGCTTTAATTCTGGGTCTACTATTCTGTTCCATTGGTCTACATGCCAGTTTTTACACCAGTACCCTGCTGTTTGATAACTTTGGCCTTATAGTATAGTTTAAAGTCAGGCAATGTGATGCCTTTAGATTTGTTCTTTTTGTTTAGTCTTGCTTTGGCTATGCAGGCTGTTTTTTTGGTTCCATATGAATTTTAAGATTGTTTTTTCTAGTTCTGTGAAGAATAATGGTGGTATTTTCATGGGAATTGCATGGAATTTGTAGATTGCTTTTGGCAGTATGGTCATTTTTACAATATTGATTCTACCCATCTGTGAGCATGGGATGTGTTTCCATTTGCTTGTGTCAGCCAAAATTTCTTTCAGCAGCGTTTTGTAGTTTTCCTTGTAGAAGTCTTTCACCTCCTTGGTTAAGTATATTCTTAGTATTTTATTTTTATGCAACTATTGTAAAAGAGGTTTATTTTTTGATTTGGTTATCAGCTTGGTCGCTGTTGGGTATAGCAGGGTTACTGGTTTGTGTACATTAATTTTGTGTCCTGAAACTGTTGAGTTCATTTACCAGTTCTTGGAACTTTCTAGATGAGTCTTTAGGGTTTCCTAGGTATATGCTCATGCCATCAGCAAACAGTGACAGTTTGACTTCCTCTTTACCGATTGGGATACCCTTTATTTCTTTCTCTTGTCTGATTGATTGCTCTGGCTAAGACTTGCAGTACTACGTTGAATAGAAGTGGTGAAACTGGGCATCCTTGTCTTGTTCCAGTTCTCAGGGGAAATGCTTTCAACTTTTCCCCATTCAGTATAATATTGGCTGTGGGTTTGTCATGGACGGCTTTTATTACCTTAAGGTATGTCCCTTCTGTGCCAATTTCGCTGATGGTTTTAATCATAAAGGAATGCTGGATTTTGTCAAATGCTTTTTCTGTGTCTATTGAGATGATCATATAATTTTTGGTCTTAATTCTGTTTATGTGGTATATCACATTTATTGACTTATGTATGTTAAACCATCCCTGCATCCCTGGTATAAAACCCAGTTGATCATGGTAGATTATCTTTTGATATGCTGTTGGGTTCAGTTAGGTAATATTTTGTTGAGGATTTTTGCGTCTATGTTCATCACGGAGATAGGTCTATAGTTTTCTTTTTCTGTTATGTCCTTCCTTGGTTTTGGTATTAGGGTGATACTGGCTTCATAGAATGATTTAGGGAGAGGATTCCTTCTTCCTCTATCTTGCGAAATAGTGTCAATAGAATTGGTGCCAATTCTTCTTTGAATATCTGATAGAATTTAGCTGTGAATCTGTCTGGTATTGGATTTTTTTTTGTCGGCACTTTTTAAATGTGCCATTTCGATCTCACTGCTTGTTATTGGTCTGTTCAGCGTTTTAATTTTTTCCTGATTTAGTCTAGGAGACTTGTGTATTTCCACGAATTTGTCCATCTCCTCTAGGTTTGCTAATTTGCATGCATAAAGGTGTTCATTATAGCCTTGAATTATCTTTTGTATTTCTGTGATGTTGGTTGTAATATCTTCCATTTCATTTCTTACTGAACTTATTTGAATCTTCTTTCTTCTTGGTTAATCTCACTAATGGTCTATCAATTTTGTTTATCTTTTCAAATAACCAGCTTATTGTTCCATTTATCTTTTGTATTGTGTGTGTGTGTGTGTGTTTCAATTTCATTTAGTTCTGCTTTGATGTTGATTTTTTTTTTTTCTGCTGCTGGGTTTGGGTTTGATTTGTTCTTGTTTCTCTAGTTCCTTGAGGTATGACTTTAGATTCTCTGTTTGTGCTCTTTCAGACTTTTTGATGTAGACATTTAATGCTATAACTTTCGTCTTAGCACTGCCTTTGCTGTATCCCAAAGGTTTTGATAGGTTGTGTCACAATTATCATTCTCTTCAAAGAATTTTAAAATTTTCATCTTGATTTCATTGTTGACCCAGTTATCATCCAGGAGCAGGTTATTTAATTTCCATGTATTTGCATGGTTTTGAGAGTTCCTTTTGGAGTTGATTTTCAGTTTTATTCCACTGTGGTCTGGGAGAGTACTTGCTATAGTTTTGATTTTCTTAAATTTGTTGAGACTTGTTTTGTGGCCTATCATATGGTCTGGCTTGGAGAATGTTCCACGTGCTGATGAATAGAATGTATATTCTGCAGTTGCTGGGTAGAATGTTCTGTAAATACCTGTTAAGTCGGTTTGTTCTAGGGTATAGTTTAAGTCCATTGTTTCTTTGTCAACTTTCTGTCTTGATGACCTGTCTAGTGCTGTAGGTGCAGTATTAAAATCTCCCACTGTTATTGTGTTGCTATCTCATTTCCTAGGTCTAGTAGTAGTTGTTTTATAAATTTGAGGGCTCCAGTGTTAGGTGCATATATATTTAGGATTGTGATATTTTCCTGTTGGACTAGTCCTTTTATCATTATATAGTGTCCCTCTTTGTGTTTTTTAACTGCTGTTGCTTTAAAGTTCATTTTGCCTGATGTAAGAATAGCTACTCCTGCTCTGTTTTGGGGTCCATCATGGAATATCTTGTTTCACCTCTTTACCTTAAGTTTATGTGAGTCCTTATGTGTCAGATGAGTCTCTTGAAGATAGCAGATACTGGGTTGGTGAATTCTTATCCATTCTGCCATTCTGTATCTTTTAAATGGAAGATTGAGGCCATTTACATCCAATGTGAGTATTGAGATGTGAGGTACTGTTCTATTCATTGTGTTATTTGCTGCCTTAATACTTTAGTTTTCTTTTTTTTCATTGTGTTGTTGTTTTATAGATTTTGTGAGATGTATGCTTTCAGAAGATTCTATTTTGGTGTATCTGGAGGATTTGTTTCAAGATTTAGGGTTCTTTTAGCAGTTGTTATAGTGCTGGCTAGGTAGTGGCAAATTCTTACACCATTTGTCGGAAAAAGACTGTATCTTCCCTTCATTTATGGAGCTTGGTTTTGCTGGATACAAAATTCTTCGCTGATAATTGTTTTGTTTAAGGAGACTAAAGATAGGACCCCAATCCCTTCTAACTTGTAGGATTTCTACAAGAAACCTACTGTTAATCTGACAGGTTTTATTTTATAGGTTACCTGATGTTTTTGCCTTATAGCTCTTGAGATTCTTTCCTTTGTCTTGACTTTAGATAGCCTGATGACTATGTGCCTAGGCAATGATCTTTTTGCTATGAATTTCCCAGGTGTTCTTTTAGCTCAGCTCCTTCTGTTCAGATGTTTGGATGTCTAGCAAGGCCAGGGAAGTTTTCCTTGATTATTCCCTAAAACGTGTTTTCCAAACTTTTAGATTTCTCTTCTTGCTTAGGAACAACAATTATTCCTAGATTTGTTCATTTAACATAATCTCAAACTTCCTGGTGGCTTTGTTCATTTTTTAAAATTATTTTTTCTTTGTCTTTATTGGATTGGGTTAATTCAAAATCCTTGTTTTCAAACTCTGAAATTCTTTCTTCTACTTGTTTGATTCTATCACTTAGACTTTTCAGTGCATTTTGCAATTCTCTAAGTGTGTCCTTCATTTCCAGAAGTTGGGATTGTTTTTTATTTAGGCTATCTATTTCACTAGAGAGCTTTCCATTCATATCCTGTATCTTTTTTTTTTTTTTAATGTCTCCAAGTTAGACTCTACATTTTTCTGGTACCTCCCTGATTGGCTTAATAGTTGGCCTTCTGAATTCTTTTTCTGGCAATTGAGATTTCATCTTGGTTTGGATCCATTGCTGGTGAGCTAGTGTGGTCTTTTTGAGTTGTTAAAGAAACTTGTTTTGTCATATTACTAGAATTGCTTTTCTGGTTCCTTCTCATTTGGGTAGGTTGTGTGAGAGGGAAGTTCTGGGCCTCAAGGGCTGTTCTTCACATTCTTTTGTCCCACAGGGTGCTCCTTTGATGTGGTGCTCTCCCCTTTCCCCTAGGGATGGGGCTTCCTGAGAGACAACTGCAGTGATTGTTATTTCTCTTCTGGCTCTAGCCACCCAGTGGAGCTACTGGGCTCTGGGCTGGTACTGGGTAGTGTCTGCAAAGAGTCCTGTAATGTGATCTATCTTCAGGTCACTCAGTCATGGATACCAGCCCCTTCTCTGGTGGAGGCAGCAGGGGAGTGAAGTGGACTGTGTAAGCATCCTTGGTTGTATTTTAGTTAAGTGTGCTGGTTTTGTGTTGGTTGGCCTTTAGCCAAGAGATGGTGCTTTCACGAGCACCTCAACTGTGGTCCTATAGGGAGAATCAGATGGTGGGCAAGGCCATAGAGCTCCAAAGAGATTATGTCCGTTGTCTTTGACTACCAGGGTGGGTGGAGAACTATCAGGTGGAGGCATGGTTAGGTGGGTCTGAGTTCAGACTCCTTGGGTGGGGCTTGCTGAGGCTGCTGTGGGGAATGGGAGTGTGGTTCCCAAAAGATAAGTGTGTGGGGTAATACATATGTTAATTAGCTTGATGTAGGCATTCAATGTCTACATATTTCAAAGCATCATATTGTACATTATACATAGGTGCAATTTTTATTTGTCAAGTTTTAAAATGCCAAAAATCCCAGGGGGGTTATAGCTGCCTCTGTTGTGTTATACATGTTGTCAGGGAAGTAGGGGAAAGCTGGCAGCCACAGGCCTTACCAAGCTCCCAAAAGGCTGGTCTCACTCTCACTGTGCCCCTCCAACAACACTGAGTTTATTTCCAGGCACCCAGTGAGCAGGGCTGAGAACTTGCCCCAGGCTACAAGCCTCCCAGCTGAGAAAGCAAGCAGACTTACACTTCCTCGGCTGTGGCACGGAGCCTGAAGCAGCAATCCACCTCCTTCAAAGGGTCTGTGGATTCTCTCAGCTTTCTTGGTATGTTCCTGCAGTAGTTCTTGGAACAAAAGTTTATGATGTGGGTCTCCACACGCTGCCCTGTCCATCCGAGTGGGAGCTGCAAGTTAGCCCTGCCTCCTAGCCGCCATTTTCCTTCTACTCCAATGTGATACTCTGATACACGTATACAACGCACAGTGATCAAATCAGGGTAATTAGCATAACCATCAAACATTTATTTTTTGTTGTGTTGAAAACATTCAAAATCTGCTTACCTAGCTATTTGAAAATATGCATGAACTGCTGTTTATTGTAGTCACCCCACAGTGCTGTAGAACCCTAGAACTCATTCCTCCTCCCTAGCTGAATTTTAGATCCATTAATCATCCTCTCCATTTGGCTCACTTCATCAGAATCCTCTGCAGCATTATGGCTTGTGACTTCATCTAACTTGCTAGTCAGTTACTACTTTTGCTTTAATTTTTTAAAAATAGCTTTATGCAATATAATTGATACATAATGATGTACATACTTAAAGGGTACAATCTGATAAATTTTGACATAGATAAACCATAAAACCATCAGCACAATCAAGCTCTCTCATTTGCTATCTGCATCCTACTAAGTGACTGAAGATCTCTTCTTGGCATCTGTAAAGTGGAAAGGATGATAGCAAATCTCTATAGCATATGGGTTTTACAAGGTCCAAAGTGTTAATATATATGCAGTACTTAGCACAGCGTCAAGCACACATTAGGTGCTCAGTAAATAGAAACCTTATTGCTAAATAAAAAATCAGAATTGAAAATAGAACTACCCCACGATCCAGCAATCCCACTGCTGGGCATATACCCAAAGGAGATGAACTTGCTATTTTGAAGAAATATCTGCACTCCCATGCTCAGTGCGGCATTATGCACAATAGCCAAGATGTGAATTAACCTAAATGTTCATCAGTGGATGAAATAATAAAGAAAATGTGGTATACACCCACAATGAAATATTGTGTACTCAACCATAAGAAGAAGGAAATTCTGTCATTTACAACAGCAGGGGTGAACCTGGAGAACATTACACTAAGTGAAATAACCCAAGTACAGAAAGACAAATACCACAGGATCTCACTTATATGTGGAATCTAAAAAAGTTGAAATCACTAGAAGCAGAAAGTAGAATGGTGGTTACCAGAGACTGGAGGCAGGGGGACGGGGGAGATCTTGGTTAAAGGATATAACATTTCAGTTAGACAGAAGGAATAAATTCAAGAGATCTGTTGTAAAACATGGTGACTTTGGTTAATAGCAATGTATTGTATACTTAAAAGTTGCTAAGAGTAGATTTTAAGTGTTTTTACCACAAAAAAAAGGTAAGTGTGTGAGGTAATACCTATGTTAATTAGCTTGATGTAAGCATTCAATGTCTACATATTTCAAAACATCATATTGTACATTATACATAGGTACAATTTTTATTTGTCAAATTTTAAAAAGCCAAAAATGCTACTAGATGTATAATGCTGTGGTATCCAGGAATCTGCATTTTTACAAATATTCTAGTTAATTACAATGCAGTTATTCTTCAGAACACACTTGGAGAAATACAGATATGACTTCTAAAATGTAAAAATGTCCATTGTACAGCACAATTGCCAGCAATGGGTATTCCTGTATTTTTTTTTTTTACAATTTAATAGAACAAATTATATATTGAGACAATTTAAGAATCAAAGAGGGCTTTTCACATTAGGGAACACGCTAAACTTTTCTTCTTAACATGCTTGCAAAATTTGCATTCCAGAGTTATTTTACTCCTAAGAGAATCACTTATGAGAACCCATGTCATGTCTTATTAAAGTTGGTCAAAAAGTTCGATTTTGCGACTAGCAGGCTTAAAATATCAAGGCTTCCTGTGGAAACAGAGAACAAGACTCTCCATGTTCCAACTTCAAGGGCCGTCCCAGAATAATATATTTTGGAGTTTTCAGGGTGAAACGATTCACAGAGGCTCTGTAAAATTAATTGCCTTTTACCACTCCTAAAGCTGGTAGACCTACAGGCATATACAAACCCACTGAATATTTAAGTTTCCTTCCAGCTCTAAAATGTTATTTTTTTAGAATTAAATTCAAAATTATCTAGAGCAAAATGCAAAATCCAGTAAAAATAACATCAGATGAAGTAGTAAATGGGCTAGATCCGTTTTTGTATACTTCACACTTACTGACCCATGTCCTCCTTACTTCATCCATGTGAAGTCGGTGTTACTATTAATTTCATTTTACAGATGAGAAAACTGAGCCCCAGAGAGACTAAGTAACTTGTCCAAGGTCACAGAGGGAGTACTAGAAAATCCAGGATTGGAACCGGAGCAATGGGATCCTGGCGCCGTGCTCTTGACCTCTCTGTGATAACATGCTCTGTTCATATATATTTAACTCTTTGCTTGCTCCTAGCTCTGTCAAATGTGCATATCAGAATATTAAAGTTCAGTGATAGGATAGGCTGCAGTGAGAATTTATACAATTAAATGATCATAGAGTCTATTGTGTTTTACTTTTTAATGAAAAAGGTAGTTGCTATATAACAGGCTAAAACTTAGCTTGAACCATGTGATATTGCCAAGAGTTACCTACCATTGTCATTTTTGACCTAAATTGATAATTTTTTAGTTGACTCTTGGCTATTTTGTGTGGTTCAATCAAAAATATAATTCACAGTTGAATGGTGATGTAGTTTATGAGAATATTACGCCACTCTTCTGTTTGCTTCTCACAGTCTTGGGAGGTGGAGAGAACTCTGTTATTACCCCTGCTTCACAGAGGAAGAAGTGGAGGTCGTATTGAAGACACAGGCCCCAAATGGTGCAAGGCTGGGTAGTGACCAGACCAATCCTTGACCCACTGCTTGGTTCCTCCTGTCACCCTCTTGTCCTGGTGGCAGCCAATGACTGCTTTTCAGTGGCCATATGCAGGGGGTTTAGGCATCACTTTGGACAGGCATATTGAATTCATCAAATGCAACTTGATAGGAAACTGAGCAGAAGATATAAAAGGAGGGTGCCTACCAGCCAACAGCAGGGGCTGAGACAGGAGCCAGGGCAGTGCACATTATATGGATTCCAGAGCTATTGGCAGAGAGGAAATGTCCTCCCTCGTCATAATTTTATTCCTCTATGCTCCTTCCTGTCCCTGCATCTGCTGACTGAGGGCTGGTCTCTCCTGGGTTGCCCGCAAGCTGCCTCGCTACAGGGAGAGCCAGGTGTGAGGCAACCTGTCTCTGGTTTCCCATGGGGGTCCCCCTGCTTCTCTGTGGTGTCTGGAGATGCCTCTGCCTGGTTCCTATGTGAAGTGCAGTGAAACAACCTCCTCTCAGTAAGGTGTGTAAGACCCAGCTATCCCATACAGGACATGATACATACACACAGGCTGTTGTTGATGACCATTCAGGGCTTCCTTAGGGGATATGTGTCCTGACCACAGGCTCTGCTCCATCTTCTGCCTCTGGGGAAGAGAGGTGAAGGAGCCAGACTCCTGATGCCAGCCTCATGAGAGCTGAGAGGGACAGGATAAGAGTAAACATGCAGAGCAGGGTCTCAGGCAACCTCCTGGACCGCAGCTGAATGTACATGGACCCAGCATGGCTGATGGTAGCCCATGGGGGACACGGTAGCACTGTCTCTGTGGCTGTTTGTCTTTCTTTTCTTGAATTGGAGGCATCCGTTGAGGATGATGTCATTTAGATGATAAAACACTAAATTGGGAGCCAGCAATTCTGGATCCTAATCAGGGTTCTGTCTATGGGAAGCTGTGTGGTTTCCCACTGGCCTTAGGTAATTCCTGCCAGGCTGTGCCACCCTTCCCAGATTCATATCTAGCCACTTTCCCCTTGAATCAAAACTCTCTAGCCATTCCAGGCCATGTCAGCTCCTAGGCCAAACCGCTTCTTTCCTTCTTGAAGGCCTCCACAGTCTCCCTTACCCTCTGACTGAAGTGCTCCTGTTCCAGTCATGGCCAGGTGAACAGCTATTCAGAGTTTTGTAACTCCTCCTTCCCTCCCTAAGTAGGTTTCCATGCTGTGCTATTTCATAGCAACTTTTTTTTGTCTGTCTTCATACCTGTTTCAGTCATCTGTTGATGCATAACAAACCACGTCACATGTAGTGGTTTTAAAACAACAATTTGTCATTTTTCATGATTCCTTCCAAGTGAAGCATCTGGTTCATCTACTTGACTGGGGCACTGGGATGCCCCATTTCAAACTGCCTGAGTCTCATGGCTGGCGGTTGGTGTTAGCTATGGCTAAGACTCAGCTGGGGCTGTTGGCTGGGGCCTTCAGTAGTTTCCCTTGTGATCTTTTCCAACTAGGTACTTGGGCTTCCTCACAGTATGGTAGCTGGGTTCTGAGGAGGAATGTTACATGAAGTGAGGCAGAGGTTGCCTGACTCCTGAGGCCCAGCCTCACAACTGCCCGGCATCACTTCTGCCACGTCTGTTATTGCCTGAAACAGATCACAGGGACAAGGAAGAAGATTCTATATCTTGATGGAAAAAGAAAAATTTACATTAGAAAAGAAAACAGGATGTATGAGAACAGTGACAATCTTTGAAAACTTGGTCTCAGTACCATGAATCACACGATCATCTCTTTTGATCTTTATGTTCTTCCCTGAGCTGCAAGTATTTTGAGAGCAAGGACCATTTCTATTTGCTCACCACTGCTTCCTCAACCTCTTGCACCATTTTTTATATACTTGCAGAATAAATGGAAGGTACATTGATTGTGCCTTGTACAAATCACTTCACCTCAATAACCAACTTACATTCTACAAGACAGTAGAGCTAGATCACATGATTATATGTAAGGCTTCAAGTTTTACTCATAAAATTATCTGACTTTTTACTCAACTGGGATAGCTTAGCAATATGCTTATGGATTCTTCAATAACTGGTCTACAGCTGGGCAACTATCATCTAATTTTAGCCTGAGAGCTCTCTGGAAAAGTCCACTATTTTTCTGGCACACAGCACCTATTGAATAATTCCATTTTGTAGCAGAGCCAAAAATAATAATCATTTTTCATAGTTGAAGGCTTTGCAGACCACACCATAAATGGCCATACCCTTTGGTCACCCCAGAGATAGGTCATTTTTAAATTGGTAGTCTTGACAATAATGGTGATCATACAAAGAATGCAGCTTCCTTTGAAACACCCCGAAGCATTTTCATGGAAATCTTTTTATCTTCACTGTATCCTTGTAAAGTAGGAAATGGCTAAGTAATTGTTTGTGTCAAACGACCATTTCCTTAGGTTCAGTGGATTGGGCTATTCTTGTGCATTTCAGTGGTACAATTTCCATTTTACTGCTGCTCTTGTCGTAATGATGAATTTCATGGATTCTTGATAAGTATATTTTCATGCCTCAAAAGTATGTATTTATTTGTTTCAGTGAAGCCATTTAATAATACCTTTTTATGAATAATAATATTGATTTGAAAATATAATTTGAACATGAAATATGATGTGATTTTATAAGAATTCGAATGCTTTCTCTAAATTTGTACTTTCTCCCCAAATGTTAAAATTCTGTGGCCTGTGTTATTATTATTATTACTTTTTTACAGAAGAAGCTTCTTCAAAGAAGCTGTTTATTCAGGCAAGAAAACACTTTTGTGGTACTATACACATTAGGAAGCACATCATGATAGAGCATTGCCCCTAGAGAACATCAATTAATATAATATAATTTTCATGTTACTCAAACTGTGGCAGATCACAGAAAAAGAAGAAAATTTCTCATTTATTTTATATTTCACTGATTATAATTTTAATACAAAAATCTGACTTTATGATCTGTATTTCCTTCTTTCTTTCTTTATTATTATTTTTTACTATGCCTTGACTTTGTATAGAACAAAATCTGATTTTAAAAAGAACAAAGTAAAAGGAAAACAATGAATCAATTCCATTTGGGAATATAGACGCAAAACCAAAAAACTGTAAAATATTAGTGAATCAAATTCAGCAGTAAATTAGAAAATGAATCTTGCTTGACCAAGCAGGACTTGTTCCAGAAATGAAAAAGAGGTTTAACATGCTCAGCATACTCATTATATGAATACAGTAAAGAAACATATAATTAAATCAACAGATTTAAAAATCACATTTGAGTAATTTTTAGTTATTTATCATAAAAGCTGTAAATAAAATAGAACTAGGAGGAAGCTACTGTGAGATAATGAAGGTGGTTCATTAAAAAACTACATATTGTTAAATATTAAACAACTGAAATGTGGAACATGACTGCAATGCCCCAATCATCATTATTAAACAACATTATTTTTGAGAGTCTAGCTAATGTAATAAAATACAAAATAAGTAAGTCATACCAAGGTTAGAATAGAAAGATCAAAATTATCTTTATTTGTAGGCAATAGGATTGCAGGCTTGGAAAATACAACAGGCCAGATTTTAAAAACTGTTGCATTCAAAAGTTATTTTGCACACAAAATAAAACATAAAATTAACATCTTTAAAGATAATATCAATAGAAATTAAATGAAAAACTGCCAATTTATAATAACAATAAAAGCTATCAAGTAAATGAAAATGAATTTAACGAGACACGTTTAGACAGGAAGGCTATTCCACAGTTTTAAGGAGGATGGAACCATGGAGATGCAGGCCTTCAGAATGGGCTGTCTGATGGCTCTGCCTCCACTCCCAGACAGTCTGTCAGCAGTGCCTCTTCTGTGCCAACCCCTCCTGCATAGGCAGGCAGATGCCATAGCACCCCCAGGCCTCACACCCTCTCAGAGCCCCTTCCCCGAGGAAGAGAGATGATAGCATCTCACGAGGACTCAGAAGAGCACGAGAGAACCTTCCCCAAATCCCCCAGCACAACACTCCTCACATCTTTTCCACCAGAACTGGTTCACGTGCCCACTTTTGAGCCAGTCTCTGGAAAGAGCTGTGAGCTTAGACAAGCTAATGTAATCTCTGGATTAGGATTATCTTTCTCTGAAGAATACGGCAGAGAGTTTTTGTCCTGAACAAGTTTGGGATTTCATTAGTAAGGAGGAGGTGGAAATGAATTAATTCTGAGTCACTTGAAAGAAAACAAAAATAGACTCCTACCTTGTTCTGCACACAAAAAATCCAAGTTTAAATAATGTATTAGTTCATTTTTGTACGACTCTAAAGAAATACCCCGAGACTGGGTAATTTATAAAGAAAAGAGATTTAATTGGCTCACGGTTCTGCAGGCTGCACAAGAAGCATGACTCAGGAGGCCTCAGGAAACTTACAGTCGTGGTGGAAGACAAAGGAGGAGTAGGCATGTCTTACAGGACAGGAGCAGGAGCAAGAGAGGGAGCAGGAAGGTTCCCCACACTTTTAAACAACCAGATCTCATGAGAACTCTATCATGAGACAGCACCAAGGGGATGGTGCTTAACCATGAGAAGCCATCCCTGTGATCCAATTACCTCCCACCAGGCCCCACTTCCAAATACTGGGGATTACAATTGAAAATGAGATTTGGGTGGGGACACAGATCCAAACCATATCAAATAACTAAGTGTAAAACAAACCCAGGTAAGTATTAAAAGAAAACATAGAAGAATGTTGCCTAACCTTGGGGTGAAAAAGGCCATCTTAAGCAACAAACAAACCTCAAGGGACATATAGGCAGATGGTGGCTGGTTTCATGATAGAAGTTAATCATTTCTATATGGCAAAAAACATCAGAAAGAGTCAAATAGCAAATGACAGGGTAAGACGTTTGCACTATATGTGGACAAAGGTTTAATATCTCTCATATACAAAGAACTTCTTCAGAAAAGGAAAAATAAAGATCCAGTTGAAAAATATCAAAGGACATGAATAGGCAAGAGAAAAATGCAAAAAGTAAAAGAAAATTAAAACTCTCGACCTCATCAGTATTAGGGCAATTAAAATTAAAACAACAAAATGCCAAATTTACTATCAAATTTTAACAAATTGGAGAAAATTTATAGGATCCAATATTGGAAAGGATTTAGAGAAACTGTACTCTCTGATTTTACAGATGGGAGTGTGCATTGCTCCAAATGTTAGGGGAAGTCATCTGACAGTATCTGTTAACTCTATGATGTAGAAATCCCACTTTTAGCAATATGTTTTAGAAAAATTAAAAAAATAGAAATATGCCCAAAGATATTGTTGTGCATTTATTATAATAGAAAAACACAGAACACAATCTGAATATTTATCCATGGAATATCTACGGAACTGCTGTAAAAACAATGCGACATACATACTATGGACTAGCATTGATATTAAAGGCATGGGTTAAACCCTGAGTAAGAAGGCAGCAGTGGTGGCATAATTGTGACTATTTGGAATCCCTCAACAAATCGAGACAGCAATTGAAATAATAAAAACTCATTATCTATGAATAGCATTTATAACAAAATGAGGTGATAAGGTAGCTCCCAAACCACAAATAAAAGCAGGTGGAATCAGACCACAGATGGCAACAAGGCCTATGTGATACAGGCTGCTGGGCAGGAGGTGGTGAGGGAGGACAGGGCACTCTGTGAAGGCTCCAAACCAGCCAGCCAAAGCTGCCCTCCAGACAAACCTCCACAGTGAAGAGGAAGACTCTGCCACTTTGCTCCAGAAACTCTCCCGTCTCTCTCAATCATCACTCGTTTATTTAAAAAAAAATGTTGTTTGTATTTTTGTTGATATATCATGGCTGTACATATTTTGGGGGTACATATGATATTTTGATACCTGTACCCATTGTGTAATGATCAAATCAGGGTAACTGCAGTACCCACCATCTCAACATTTTATATTTTCGTTGTGTTGGGAACATTACGATTCTTCTCTTCTAGCCATTTTGAAACATAAAATAAATTATAGTTAACTGTAATTTCTCTGCTGTACTATAGAATACTAGAACTTACTCCTTCTAACGATATTCTTGTACACATAAATCAACTTTTCTTCATCCCCCCCACCTTGCTTCCCTTCCCTTCCCTGTAAAAACTATTTTTGCCTCTCTATATATGAGAGGAATTTGCTGGTTCTTTTCCTTTTTTTACAATGACGTTGTTTGATTTTGGTGTCAAGGTCATGCAGGCTTCAGAAAACAGGTTCCTGGGGGCTTCATTGATTTCTGTTCTCTGGAGGAGTTTGTGTAAGATTGGCATTCATTTTTCACTGGTGCTGCCATTTGGGTCCTAAGTTTTCTCTAAGGGAAGATTTGAATTTATGGTGTTAGTTTCTTCAATATTACAGGACTATCCATGTTTATTATTTCTTCTGGAGTCAGCTTTAGTGAGTTGGATTTTCCTAGGAATTTGTTTACTTTTTTCTTAAAAATTTAAGGTTATTGGTCTATTGTAATTATCATCTTACTATTATGTTCCTATCTCCAGGACCTATAGTGATGTGCCCCCCCCACCCTCCATTTCTGATTCTTGGGATTTGTCTCTTCTTCTTCTTCTTCTTTTTTTTTTTTGAGACGGAGTCTCGCTCTGTCGCCTGGGCTGGAGTGCAGTGGCACGATCTCAGCTCACTGCAAGCTCTGCCTCCCGGGTTTATGCCATTCTCCTGCCTCAGCCTCCCGAGTAACTGGGACTACAGGCTCCTGCCACCTCGCCCGGCTAGTTTTTTTGTATTTTTTTTTAGTAGAGACGGAGTTTCACCATGTTAGCCAGGATGGTCTCGATCTCCTGACCTCGTGATCCACCCGTCTCGGCCTCCCAAAGTGCTGGGATTACAGGCTTGAGCCACCGCACCCAGCTGTCTCTTCTTTTTTACGATGATAAGTCTTAGCAGGAGTTTGACCAGTTGCTTCTTTCAAAGAAAGAACTTTGGCTTTATTGAGCCTTTGTATTAGATGTCTATTTTCTATTACATTAATTTCTATCCTTTCTTTTTATTCTCTTTCTCCAACTTTGTCTTCAAAAAAAATTAATTTGGTAATTTCATTCTAATTTCTTTAGATGGATACTTAGGCCACTTGATATTTAGTTATTTATGTTCTTTAATATATCTGTTTAAGTTTTAAAATTTCCCTCTAAGCACGTGTTAGCTGCATCTCACAAGTGTTTACATTTTTGTTATCAAGTTCAAAATAATTTCTAATTTGCATTGTACTGTCTTTATTGATCCTTAAGTTCTTTAGAAATTTATCCCTTACCTTCCAAATATATGGGAATTTTCTAACTACCATTTCATTATTATTTCCAGATTAGCTGAGCAGTGATCAAACAGCTCCATGGGACAAGGAGAAGCCGGGCTCACCTCATGGAGTAAGGCAGAGACCCCAGTGGCCCTGGAGGTGATGTGGTGGCAGCTGGGGCAGAAGCAGCTGGAGACCTCCACAAACAAGGGGTGCAGGTCCCTGGAGTCAGGAGAGTCTGAGTGCATCTGATAAGGGGCATAAATTGTCTTCAATGAAATATCTTTCATTAGCTTGGGGAAATCTTCACCCAGTATCTCTTAAGGTTGCTTCTGCTCCAGTCTGTGCTGTTACCTCTGAACAGCACACTGTGTTCTCTTGTTTTTCACCCTTTCCGTTATGTTTCACCTCTGTTTGTCTCTTTGTTCTTTATTTAGAACATTTTCTTCTAATTTATATTCCTATTCACACACTTTCTCCTTACCTGTATCTCATCTGCTATTTAGCCCATTATAAGCTTTAATATCAACAATTTTATTTTTCAGGTTTAGAATGTCCATGGTTTTTCTTTAAAAGTTTCCAATTTTCTGTTGAATTTTTTAGTCTTATTCATAACCTGCTTAAACATATTGAGGTAGTTAATTTACAGACTGTGACTCAAACTGGATTTTAAATGCTATTGAGAAACTCTTGTTTATTTTCTTAGGTATGATAATGGTACAATGGTTAGGTCATTAAAATTATACACTGAAGTCCTTAGAGGGGAAATGATATTATGTCTGTGATCTATTTTTAAATATTCCAAAAAAGTGTGTGTGTGTATATATAATTGGTAAAGGTGCATAATTTGTACGTGAGAGCTCATTCTGGTATTCTTTCTTTGATATAGGCTTTACAAAGTTTTTTAAAAGTCAGTTCTGATAACTCCATTTTGTGCACAATACCAGAGTTTGCTTCTATTGTCTTTCTTTTCTTAAATTTGTATAGATTTAAGGGGTACAACTTGATGATTTGATATTGCTTCTAATTTTTAAATTGCTTTTCTTGCTTTACATTCCCATGCTTTGGTTTTGAGAATATGGGGTTATTTCTGACTGAATGGCAATATTGTTTATTAAGAGTAACAGAAACAGGTTGAGGCCTAGTCTGATGTTATCTCCCTTCAGGCAAGATTTGTATTTTCTCCTGGTTGGCAACTGGGATCTGAGCAACTCAGGTTCCCCATAATCCAATTTCACAAGTGATTTGACACTGGGATTCAGTGCCCACAGGGCTGATTAACAAATGGATCACCCTTGGTCATAGGATGTAGCCTTTCATGGTCCTGACTGGGAATGGGTGGTTTAGGAGCCTTCCCTGCCCTTTGTGGGCCCTGAACTCCAGACCTTATGCCCGCTGCTCTGAAAGGCTGCCAGGAGCTCTCCTGCTCCCTCTCCTTGCCTCTGGACTGCTTCTGGAAGCAGCAGGTGTCTCTGGGAAGATTGGCTGCAGGTGCTAGGTTCACTCTCTGTCCTTCCTTTTGCTCCCAGATCATGTTCTGTAACTATTAATTGGCTTGCTTGTTCTCCAGTGCCTTCAAGCAGATGGCTTTCTAACAACAACAATTACCATCTTTTCTTGTTCTCATGAGGCAGGGGTGGACTAAGCCAGTCCTCCATTGCCGTGTGCCATCTATCTTCTCTCTGTGTCCCTCCTCCTTTGATGGGCCCCTCCTGTCATCTTGACCATCTCTTCTGCCTGATGGGAGGCTTTTGTTTCCATTGATGAACAGAGTGATACTCTAGAGTGTGTTGATACCAACAAAGCCTTGGGTGGTCCATTCTGCGTACAACTCCAGAGTGTCTGTGTCTCTTCATACCAAGCCCATGTTCCTGATAAGCATGGATCCCTGAGTGAGCTGCGCCAAGGCATTATATTATATGGCTGCCTAGGCTGGGGTTGCCTGAGCTCGAAGGAATTGCCTGTGGCAGGAGAGTGGCCCCTGAGAGCCCTGAATACATCCCAGCCTAACAGATGAGGGGGGATAACTCACTATGGGTCACTCTGCCTGGGACCAAGCACATTTCTTTCAGCAGCTTTTTGGATGCTTTTGGGGAGTGTAACTTGAATTAGAGTGTTTTGGACTTTCTAGAAGATAATATGGAACTTCTGCTCAGATTCAGTTTAGTTTAACAACGTCAAGAGTGGAAGGGAGGAAGGGAAGAAGGAAAGAAAGAAGAAGGGCGGGGAAGAGAGACATCAGTGGAATGGGCTGTTCTCCTATATTCAGGCCTGAGAGACACCTAGAGGCCACCTGAAAGATAACTGCAACTCCTTAGCCTGTGCCTGGAGCATATCACCTGAGCGGGTGGCAGAGCTCAATGTTTTCCTACCGTGGGAGAGAAGCTCAATTATTAAAGACAGAAGGATTGGCAGAGCAGGTGTAATCCCATCCAAACACCCCTGCAGGGATAGGTGGAGCTCAGGGGAGTAAGGGCTACCCTCTGCTACTCTGCTTTCCTCTTCTGGGTCCCCATTCCTGCCCTGTCGCCCCGTATAGATGGTGTAGCTGATTCATTGAACTCACCATGTGCCAGCCACTGCTCGCAGCGTTTCACATGAGTTAACTTGCTTAATTCTCAAAGCAATCCTGTAAGTTAGGAACTCCCTCATCCTCATTTTAGAGACAAAGTAAGTAATTTCTCTGGGAAATGTTGGAGGTGGGAATTGAAACCAGTTTAGTTCCAGAGTCTGTGCTTCTTTGCTGAACTCATTCGTGCTGGAGCACAAAGCCATTCCTGTTGGCTGCATTCCTTCCTGCGGGGACAAACTCCATCCTCATCCTGCGCAGTACTAACCCATTCTGCAGAATAATAATGACACTGGCATAGTGGGGTTCAATCCCGAACGTGGGTTTCCCCTAGACCCTGTTCTGGGCCCAGGTCTCGCCTCCCCTGCTTCACGCTTCTTTTTTTTTTTTTTTTTTTTTTGAGACGGAGTCTCGCTCTGTCCCCCAGGCTGGAGTGCAGTGGCCGGATCTCAGCTCACTGCAAGCTCCGCCTCCCGGGTTTACGCCATTCTCCTGCCTCAGCCTCCCGAGTAGCTGGGACTACAGGCTTCCGCCACCTTGCCCGGCTAGTTTTTTGTATTTTTTAGTAGAGACGGGATTTCACCGTGTTAGCCGGGATGGTCTCGATCTCCTGACCTCGTGATCCACCCGTCTCGGCCTCCCAAAGTGCTGGGATTACAGGCTTGAGCCACCGCGCCCGGCCTTCACGCTTCTTCAGAGTTGAGCCTTATGGAATCTGTCTGCTGCAGATCAATCATTCCAAATCGCAGAGCCTTACAGTCTTTCTCAGAGTTGGAAATCACAATGGTTCCGTGATAAGATACCATAAATCTTCAGCTAAATAGATTTGTGATTCATCAAGGAACTCTAGTTCTGACTGTTGACAGAAAATGCCTCATAAGGCATGTTTACCCCTGGCTTTGTCATGTGTCTCAGCAAAGAGGCAAAACCCCAAATAGTGACAACTTAAATTCCAAATTCTGAGTTTGCCATAAGCACCGAAATACAACAAAAACACAGTGTTTCATAGATATCAGTCATATGTCAATAAGAGAAGAAATCAAGCGTGAAGTCTGTGTTAAATACAATCACAGTTCTTTTATTTAACAAATTAAAAAGGTAAAAGCTAGCTTTATATTCCTTTCATAGTCAATTGAGTGATGGATTCATCTGTTGGTGACCTGGACCTCTAACTTTCCTTCACAAGCCTTAACTCCAGAAGAGTTAACTCTGCTGTCAGTGACAAGATGAGAGTGACCACCATGACCAGCAGCAGGGCCAAGTGGTGCTCAGGATGGTTGGGCCCACAAGTTTCCAGGGTGGGGTCATGGTGTCCCTGAAATCAACAGACAACCTATCTGATCTATAAGCTGAAAAGCACTTGAGTTAACTCTCCTGAGTCTTGAGTGAGCAGACACTATGGAAAGTCCCTGAGAGAAGAGGTGGTTGGTTCCCCTTGAGCCCAGACCCTAGAGAAACTGCCACAAGAGCATACTCTATCTTTCTCCTACCATCTAAGAAGTTACGTGAAGCCATTAACTAGGGTGGCCGTGCACAGTGGAAAGGGAGAAACCCAGATTTTCAAGGATTCATAGGCACAGGCTCTGGGCTGATATGAATCCAAACCAGATTGGAGATTGATGTGGGAGGTGAGATGGTCAGGGGAGAAATGGAATTTGGCCCAAGTCTATTTCACAGTAGGCCAGTGGCTCTGGAAGCCCACCTTGTGGTTATTTTTCTAGCTCCTGAATGTAAAGTTGAGATAGAAATACTCAACAACTGCTCAAATCTTCACAATGATTTCCTTATCAATGTGGTGGGTGGGGCTAGGGTCCCTCTGGTAGAAATGGTCTAATGGAAACCCCTGGAATTACCTTTCCTTGTAAAACCAAAATCAACAAGCATGTCTGGTGAATTTCAAAGATGGTGCACCATCAGAGTCTTGCAAGATGCAGAGGAGGCAACTCTCGTGTCCTCTTCATGCAGAGGACAAGTGATTCTTGGAGAATGATAATAAATTATCATACATGTAATAATATGTGACTGTAACTGTAGAAATTCTTCAAGAGGTAGCTTTTTTGGTGGAGCAAATCAACACAGCCCTTGTCTCCTGGTATGTACCTTTTGTATTGGCTAATGCTCTCTCTGCATTCAAATAAATAGAAAGAAGCAGGAGCAATATATTTCATCAGACAGGAATGTGGTACTCCTTCATGGTCTCAGGTCCATTTAATTAGAAAACTAAAAAATACATTTTCAAGATTCCTTTGCAGCTAGGATTCTGGAGGTAAATTAGTTCCATTTAGATTCACTAGAGTGAAGATTGGCTAACTAAGGCCCAGGGACCAAGTCTGTTTTTGTAAACAGGTGCACAGAATACTCGTTCATTTACTTATTACTTTGGCTGCTTTGACACTGTAATGGCAGAGTTGAGTGGTTGTGACAGAGAGTCTATGGCCCACAAAGCTACAAATCTGGACTCTCTGGCCCTTTCTAGCACATGTTTGCTGGCCCCTGATGTGGAGCAAGACTGGTGAGGCAGGGCTGAAGCTGGGCCTCCCTACAGCTTCTGTTTTTCACTGTGGGTTCAGGAGAGTCATGGATTTCTTCAAAGTTTTCCCAGTGTTTATCTTTGATTTCCTGAGTCTCAGGAACAGTCACATCTCGATGTTTTGGGCATTAGTTCCTAGAGTTTCCAACCTAGACTGCCCGGCTCCAGCATTGATCTCAGTGGCAATAATTCCCCCACTGGCTGATTCTTATTGTTCTGAGGGTCATTCCAAGAGTCACAGCCTAAAACCTGCTTCTTCAATTTTTTTTTTTTTTTTTGAGATGGAGTCTTGCTCTGTCACCCAGGCTGGAGTGTAGTGGCATAATCTTGGCTCGCTGCAACCTCTGTCTCCTGGGTTCAAGCAATTCTCCTGCCTCGGCCTCCTGAGTGCCTGGGACTACAGGTGTGCACCACCATGCCCAGTTAATTTTTGTATTTTTAGTAGAGATGGGATTTCACTGTGTTGACCCATCTGCCTCGGCCTCCCATAGCGCTGGGATTACAGGTGTGAGTCACCTCTTTCTAATTATTTCTAATTTCTAAGAGGCCGCGTCCAGCCTCTTCAATAATTTTTAAAATACTACATTCCAAATATTAAACCTTCTTCAATCAAGTACCTAGAATTACTTTGGTTTCCTCAACTGAATCCTGACTACTACATTCCTCAAGCCTGTGTACCAGTGATTGGCATTTAAACACCCAGAGTTCTTCATAAATATCAATTGTTTGTAATATATAATAAAAATTTATATTATATGTATAAATCATAGACAAAGACTGTTGAGGATATCACAAGATTTTAAAATTTAATAAATTAAATGGCAAAGACTAATGTTACTGCACAATCACAATATGTTAAATGGAAAACCCCCTGCAGAGTGGTTTGATTGGAAACATCATTAGGCTCCAGCTCTTCCTGACTCTGAAGCTCTGGTCCACTCAGGAGGTTCTGCCGTGGTTGGAATGTCTGGTTTCATAGGTACAGAAAGATGGCTGGTAAGAGAGCTTCCTGATTGTTCTGGTGTGGGTGCCGTGCTATCGCCCAGGTCTGTTGAACAAGAGTGGAGGTGGCTGAGCAGCAGAGATGTTTGTTATGCAACTCAGCTTCCTCATGAGGTCATCTCTGAGGGCAGGTGTGGTCTGCTTCATCAGGATATCTCAGGTCTGAAAGAAACCATTGACTCCAACCAGAGAAGAGCTGAGGGTGACAAACCTGAAGTCAATTATGACAAGATGACATCATGGCTTCCGTCTCAGGTACCAGCAGCCATGCACGTCATTACGATGATCTGACTTGGTGTTCTGAGTTTACCCTGGGGCAGGGGGAGGGTTGGGCAAGGAGCCAGAATCCAGGCATGCTCCCTGGGCACCTTGCCACTATTCAGTTCCTAAGGAAGCTTAGAAGCATCACCTGCTCCCTGAATCAAAGCACAGGTTTTCCCCTCCCTATCCCCACCCTGAATCCTCCATGCTTCTCAGTTCCTTGAGAAATAGGTGGAGAGCCCTCTGATGATTTGGGACCAACTCCTTCAATTATTTTGCAAAAAATGAGTTCAAGTTCAAGAGTCTAGGTTTCTTTGAGTTTCTCTGTTTTCTTCCTCTTTCGTTCTATTCTCCCATTTGACCTTTAACTTTTCTTCACAGCTTTAGGGGGAAAATGAGCCAATTCCTCAAGGGATTCCACTAGAGGAATAAAAAAAGACTAATTCCTGGAAATAGAGATGGCGGGTTGATCCCTATTCTTTTGGCACAGAATCTATATTTTATATGATATTGAGAACTCACTCTCTGTAAACATAATGATAGAACTACATTATGTGTTAACTTGGAAACAAAATCTGTGTTTACCACATTCCAGAAGAGAGATTTCTATTCTTGTCCAAGTGGGACACACTGGGCTCCTGACCAGATGTGGTTTTCTAGAAAGAGGAAAAAACGAGAGTAAGACTTCCAAATGGCTTTCGTGGTTGGCCCGCAATTTATACACAATGATGGCAACACGGTGGTTCTCTCCCCTGGGGTTTATTTGACATTACACACAATTAGAGTTGTGAAGCAAAAACCTTTGCCTAACAAACAGAAAATGGGACCCCAGGAAACTTAAAAATAAATGGAGGAAGCCAAAGATGGAGTAGTAGAAAAAGCTGTATCTTATAAAAACTAATCTGGCCATTGGGCTGCTCACAAACAATTCATTATCATCTCTCTTGTGGTGTCTGTGAGGGCTTTCTGGCTGTTTAAATGCTGTATTTTCATAAGATAGTTTCAAACAAAAGGCCAGAAGGACAGTGGGAGCAGAATAAAAATGAAACATGTTGACTTTGTTTGGTGCCCTGTAGGTAAAATGTCACATCTTGTCCTCGGCTCCTGAAGATTTAATTACCCGGCTCATTTCCCAGAGCTGCTGTGCAATTCATATTGCTTCCAGGTAACAGATTATGCAAACTCATGATTGCAAACAGGAACCGAGCTGTTTTGAGGATGAAGTTTTGTTAGTTCAGAGTATCTGCAAATGCAGTTGTTTGGCTTCTCTATCATACTCTGGCACTGATGGTAACTGTGCCGTGTAGAAAATGCAGAATTGTTATGAGCGTCACACGCCTAGGCTTGTTGGCAGACGTGGGCCCAGGCTGGCTGGAACTGTTTCAGCCCTGTGTTTCTGCTGCTCAGGGAAGACAGCTAGGAACCTGATGCACTATCCACAAAGGTTTATCACAGGCCTTCTGTGTGTTGAGTGAGCTCCAAAGGCTAACATTTCCTACTGGCTTCGGGTAGGATGAGCAGTGTGGCTGTTGGTCTCTTGGGTGGCCTGCCCGGACTACACTATTCCACCGGGCACTGAAGGCAGAAGCATGTTTCACTTTTGTGGTTAGAATACCTCAAGTTTTCTCTGAAACTCCAGCCACCAAGTTGCAGTTCCCAAGGAAAAGTAGGGTGCCACACAGTGGCATGGACTGAAGTGGCCAGTGTTTTTCCATCCCATCATGGTATGGGAAGCAGCTGCCTTAGTTGCTCCTGGCCTGTCAGTCCATCCAGTAACATAAGCTATTTGCATTACAAGCAAGCAACTGGACAATGAAACACATCTCTTCTCATTTTATTGCATTTACTTTTGTTCTGCATGCACGCACACACACACATTCACACACACACACACACATATGCACATGCACACTCTCTTTTCCCCCAGGCCTCTGAGTCCAGAGCAAGAGTTACTGATTAAACAAACTGACTTTTCTTCCATTCTTTCTACAAGATGTGAAAACAAATGAGATTATTTCTGAAACACACCAAAGCTAAATTGCCAAATGAGAGTTCAGTTTTGCATAAAGTCCACGTGTCAGGCAATATACCTAATGTCATTTTAAAAGAAATTCCTAAAACTCTTCTCTTCCAAGATAAACAGTGTGTGTTTACCACAGATTCTGGGGAATTTCGATTCACTGTCATATTCCAGGAGTATTCAGCTCTGCTCTTGCTTTCGTTCTATGCATCCCCTTACAGAGTTGTTTTGTTTTGTTTCTTTCTAAGTTTACCTATATCATCTTTTTCATCTTTCTAGCCATTATTTTACCCAAAGCCCTTGCTTGGGGGCTGGAGCAAGTTGTATTTGCAAAGATGGTCACACCAATATATATTCCATCCCATGATTCTTCCTGACCCCCACTGAGATGTGAGGCAGTCTCACCCTCACACCTGGGGACACCCCTGTCACTGCCTGGACCAATAAAATACAGGGAAAGTGATGCTGTGGGATTTCCAAGCTAGGCCATAAAAGCCAATATGGCTTCTACTGGCTTTCTTGGGTGCTTTTCCTCGGCCTCCAGCCACTTTGTTGTGAGGAAGCCCAGTCTGTAAGGAGAGGCCACATGTGGGTACTCCAGCCAAAAGCCGGAAGCCTGTGTGGACTGCCACACCCATCAGTGTGTTTGTTTTGTTTTTCATTTGGTGATTAGATTCTCCAGTTTATGTGCCTGCAGATGGTCCCTGCTGCTGCTTTGAGTGCCCCAGCGGAGACTCCAGACACCATGAGGCAGAGACAAGACACCCTGTCTGAATTCCTGACCCACAGGAAGTATGAGAGGGGATAAAAAGTTATTATTTTAAGCTGCTAAATGTGAGGGGAATTTGTTAGGCTGCCGTAGATAACTAATACAAGACCTTTTGTATCCCAGCCAAGGGCCTTAGCTGCCAGTATCCTCAGGAATCACCGAGTGGAGGTTCCTCAGCTCCATTTCCAGTTTCCTCCTTTAAAAATGTGTCTCTTACAGTCCCCTTTACTAGCCAGTTATGAAATTCCTGGACAATACAACAGATCTAGATATGTGATATATGTTTGTATGACTATATGTTCATATATAACATATATATTATTCATATACCTAACAGTAATACAGAGAAGCAAAAGGAAAATAATTCTTAATAAAATAACGTGAAATTCAGTATATGGTCATTTCTTCTGCAATGTGTTCCTAAAATCACTTGCTATGGAATTTTGCATAATAAAAATAACAGGGCTTGTGGGGAAATGAGGTTAGTGACAGAATACTCAACACCCACACAGTAAGTTTTTCATGACGTTCATAGGCTCTTGGAAACAGGAACTGTGAGCAAAATTACATAGAACAAAACCAATTTTCCTATAGGCTAATTGATATCAACAAGAGTTAAGTTCCCGCAGCGTATTTCTGATTGCAAAAACACTTCTAATATTAAATATTAAAATAAATGTGAGCTATAAGACATTTAAGAAAAATTAAGAAAAATTAACAAAAACAAGGAAGAGAATTGTTTACCTGCTTATTCCAGTTCAGGGTTGAGGGTGGCCGGAGCCTATCTCCGAAGCTCAGGGTGCAAGGCGGGAACCGGTCCTGAATCGGACACATTCCCATCGCAGGGCGCGTGCACACCACCTGCACTCACTCACACTGGGATGTGTAGACATGCCAGTTCCCCTAATAGGCACACCTTTGGGATGTGGGAAGAAACAGGAGTACCCAGAAAAAAACCTACACAGACCTAGAGAGAATGTGCAAACTTCACACCGATGGTGGCCCCACCAGGAGGAATTCATTTTTTTTTTTCTCTTCAACATTATAACGAAATGACTTTGAAATAAAATGATGTTATTCCAGGACCCGCTATATAATTTTGTCATTAATTCATTACAAAATAAATAATAAACTTTATTAAAATTCTGCTGTAGTTTGAGACATCTTAAATTCTTAGTCAATAAATATATGTGTATATATATGTGTATGTGTGTGTGTATATATTATATATATATACACCTCATTTCCCCACAAGCCCTGTTATTTTTATTATGCAAAATTTCATAGCAAGTGATTTTAGGAACACATTTCAGAAGAAATGACCATATATTGAATATGGTATGTATCTATATATACACCATATATATCTATATATACCATTTGCCTTGACAAACACATGCAGTTTGTGGGGTGGATGTGGTTTTGGAGAAGGGGTGTATATTAGTCTGCTTTCATGCTGCTAATAAAAATATACCCAAGACTTGGTAATTTATAAAGGAAAGAGATTTAATGGACTCACAGTTGCACATGGCTGGAGAGGCCTCACAATCATGGTGGAAGAGCAAGGGACATCTTACATGGTGGCAGGCAAGACAGAATAAGATCCAAGTGAAAGGAGTTTCCCCTCATAAAACCACCAGATCTCCTGAGACTTATTCATTACCATGAGAACAGTATGGGAGGCATCACCCCCATTATTCAATTATCTCCCACTGGGTTCCTCACACAGCACATGGGAATTATGGGAGCTACAATTCAAGATGAGATTTGGGTAGGGACACAACCAAACCATATAAGGGTGGATGGAAAGGCCTGTCATTTATGGAATGAAATATTTCCATACCAGAATGGGCATTGGCCTATTTTGGTGCCTTCTCACTGGTTTAAAATAAAAACTCTGCTGCATTCAGTGGTAGTTTTCATCTTCAATCCACTGCAAGTAATTTTTGGCCATATTTCAGACAGCTGATAACTGCACTATTTCGTTTCATTGTTGCTCTCAAAGCCACTTCCCTGATGTTGTGCAATGTGGATTCCTGCAGGTGCAGTGCTCTTGCAATATCACGTGATCTTTGTCTTCCCAAATATTTTATTATCTCAAGCTACTCCTCAATATTCAAGGCTTTTCTTTGACATGCATACTCGGATTCTTATAACCTAAATGACTGCTTATGTTTGAGACTCTGTAGTGGATACTTCTATCAAGAACGTCCAACACTCGAGAGACTAGTTCTGTGCATTTGCAGGGCTCACCATGGGCCAGCTGGGTAGCAGGCAGGAGCACCCCAGCAGGAGACTGCTTTGAGCCGGTGGCATTTCTCATGCACACCACCTGGTGTTGCAGTGGCACGAAACTAACCCACCTCATGGAAAATGGCTGGGCTTTTCGGTTTTTCTGTTTTTGTTTGTTTGTTTTATTTTTCATTTGGTGATTACATTCTCCAGTTTATGTGTCATGTATTGTGATGGTTAAGAAATGACTGTAAATTCCTTGCCTCCCCTACTTTGAGAAGTGGAGCCTCTTTCCCTTCCTTTTGAATCTGGGCTTGACCTGTGATTTGCTTTGAGCCATAGAATGCAGTGGAAGTGACGCTCTGTAACTTCTAAGGCTAAGCTATTCCACACTGGGAATGTTGTCTCTTTGAATTCCCACATAATGAGGGGAGAAGCCCAAACACCGTGGAGAGGCCCTTTGGAAGAAAACTGAGCCACTCCAGTCTGCAGCAAAGTGAAGCTACCAGCTGATGTAGTTGGCAAGTGCTGTGTGCCCCATGTTAAATGTCCCAGCCCAGCCAGCCTCCAGATGACTACAAGTGACACTATGTGGGTCAGAAAAACCATCAGCTTACAGAACCATGAGACACAATGCACAGTTTTGTTGTTTTGAGCTACTATTTTCAGGGTGCTTTGTGCGTAGAAATACATAATTGAGGCAGCATGTGAACAAATTCTTTACAACATGTGTTGTAATAGAAGAAAATTTCGGGCCAATATCCCTGATGAAACATCAATGTGAAAATCCTCAATAAAATACTGGCAAGCCAAATCCAGCAGCACATCAAAAAGCTTATCCACCACCATCAAGTTGGTTTCATCCCTGGGATGCAAAGCTGTTTCAAAATATGCAAATCAATAAATGTAATCCATCACATAAACAGAACCAATGACAAAACCCACGTGATTATCTCAATAGATGCAGAAAAGTCCTTCGACAAAATTCAACAGCACTTCATGCTAAAAACTCTCAATAAACTGGTATTGGTGGAACATATCTCAAAATAATAAGAGCTGTTTATGACAAACCCACAGCCAATATCATACTGAATGGGCAAAACCTGGAAGCATTCTTTTTGAAAACTGGTACAGGACAAGGATGCCCTCTCTCACCACTCCTATTCAACATAGTATTGGAAGTTCTGGCCAGGGAAATCAGGCAAGAGAAAGAAATAAAGGGTATTCGATTAGGAGAAGAGGAAGTCACATTGTCTCTGTTTGCAGATGACATGATTGTATATTTAGAAAACCCCATCGTCTCAGCCCAAAATCTCCTTAAGCTGATAAGCGACTTCAGCAAAGTCTCAGGATACAAAATCAATGTGCAAGAATCACAAGCATTCCTATACACCAATAATAGAAAAACAGAGCCAAATCATGAGTGAACTCCCATTCACAATTGCTTCAAAGAGAATGAAATACCTAGGAATCCAACTTACAAGGGATGTGAAGGACCTCTTCAAGGAGAACTACATACCACTGCTCAACGAAATAAGAGAGAACACAAACAAATGGAGAAACATTCCATGCTCATGGATAGGAAGAATCAATATTGTGAAAATGGCCATACTGTCCAAAGTAATTTATAGATTTAATGCTATCCCCATCAAGCTACCATTGACTTTCTTCACAGAATTGGAAAAAACTGCTTTAAATTTTATATGGAACCAAAAAGAGCCCACATAGCCAAGACAATCCTAAGCAAAAAGAACAAAGCTGGAAGCATCATGCTACCTGACTTTAAACTATACTACAAGGCTACAGTAACCAAAACAACATGATACTGGTACCAAAACAGATATACAGACCAATGGAACAGAAGAGAGGTCTCAGAAGTAACACCACACATCTACAACCATCTGATCTTTGACAAACCTGAGAAAAACAAACAATGGTGAAAGGATTCCCTATTTAATAAATGGGAAAAATAAATAAATAAATAAATTAGGAAAACTGGCTAGCCATATGCAGAAAGCTGAAACTGGATCCCTTCCTTACATTTTATCCAAAAATTAACTCAAGATGAATTAAAGACTTAAATGTAAGACCTAAAACCATAAAAACCCTAGAAGAAAACCTAGGCAATACCATTCAGGACATA
>NW_012115955.1:1224864-1264039 GCF_000951035.1 Colobus angolensis palliatus
AGGATGGCAATTATTAAAAAGTCAGGAAACAACAGGTGCTGGAGAGGATGTGGAGAAATAGGAACGCTTTTACACTGTTGGTTGGAGTGTAAATCAGTTCAACCATTGTGGAAGACAGTGTGGCAATTCTTCAAGGATCTAGAACTAGAAATACCATTTGACCCAGCCATCCCATTACTGGGTATACACCCAAAGGATTATAAATCATTCTACTATGAAGACACATGTACATGTATATTTATTGCAGCACTGTTCACAATAACAAAGACTTGGAATCAACCCAAAGGCCCACCAATGATAGACTGGATAAAGAAAATGAGGCACATATACACCATGGAATACTGTGCAGCCATAAAAAAAGGATGAGTTCATGTCCTTTGCAGGGACATGGATGATGCTGGAAACCATCATTCTCAGCAAACTAACACAGGAACGGAAAACCAAATACTGCATGTTCTCACTCATAAGTGGGAGTTGAACAATGAGAACATGTGGACACAGAGGCAGGGACATCACACAACAGGGCCTGTTGGGGAATGGGGGGCTGGGGGAGGGATAGCATTAGGAGAAAAACCTAATGTAGATGACAGGTTGATGGGTGCAGCAAACCACCATGGCACATGTATACCTATGTAACAAATATGCACATTCTGCACAGGTACCCCAGAACTTAAAGTATAACAACAAAAAAAAGAAGAGAGAGTACATCACTAAGAGACAAGGAGATAATTATTAATAGATTATTGTACTTACTTAAAATAAAAAGGTTTAATTTGAGAAAAGGAGACCAATATTCAACTAAAAATTTTTGGTTTTATATTTGGCATTTGGAAATAAATACACACACAAAGACACACACACACACACACACACACACACACACACACAATCATTTTGAAAGCCCCAGTCATGAAAGCAGACTGAGGATACAAGTGTTGTTTTTGTGACTCAAGCATCACAAGTAGTTTTGTCATCAGGAATGTGATTTTCTAAAATGATGAGCCACTCTTGGTAAAGTTCCAAGCAAAACAGAGAACAATCTCCTCTTAATTTGCACAATGGATATATTCTTGGAAGTGTCAATGAATTTTAAACTCCTGTAAAAATATCCCTTGTATTTACACCTAAAGAGTTAGATTATTGGCTCAGATCATTATAAGCAGGTTTCTCCATCTATGTGAAAATCCAAGTAAGCATTCAAAAGTCATATGAGATAAGGGGAAGTTTGTTTTTTGTGGGATGTCTAGCATCCCTATTTTCTTCCTACCAAATGCCAGAAGCACCCCCAATTGTTGTAGCAACTGATTAAACCCAGAGTCTGATTCTGTCATGGCTGAATTACAAAGCAAATTGAATTGCTTACCTCACAATTTGTCTTTTGTGAAATTTAGAGCACTGACTAGGAAGAAGTGGAATTTTGAAAACTAGAGTAGGGACATGTGAACAGCTGCAAGGAAACTGGGGACCTCAACCCCCTAAATTCTACCAAGTCTTCATTGACAGCTGTGTAGGAAAGAGTTTTAACAGAGCAAGGCCTGAGAATGTTCTCCTTAGAAAGGTCTGCTTATAAGGTTGAGCCTTGGCTGATTTCTGGGAACTTGGATTTTGGGAGAGTTTCCCCATTCCCTAAATGGCAAAGGTTACTCACACTGTTTAACCTGTTTGTGCAAACAATTTGATCTATGCTGAGACCGATTTTCCTTCTGGGACTCTGGAATTTTGGTATGTGCTAAGCAGAGACTGGTTGTGTGAATAGCCTTCAATAAAAACCCTGGTCTGCCTCTCTGGTAGATGACATTTCACAGGTGTTGTCACAATTAGATGCTGGAGAAATTAGTCCAGGCTCTGTGACTCTGCAGGGAGAGGACGCTTGGAAACTGTGCCTAGTTTCCTCCAGACTTTGTCCTATTTACCTTTTCTCTTTGCTAATTTTGCTTTTTTATCCTTTTGAGGTAATACATTATAACACTGAGTACAACTGTATGCTGAGTCCTCCTAGCTAATTACTGAAGTGGGGAGTTGTCTTGGGGACCCCCAGTACAACAGTAGAAGCAGGTTGTTCCCCCTGCCTGAGGTTAACCTCGCTTTACTGAAGACTTATAATGAGCTTTTCTGACCTAGTGACCCTGTAGGCACTGCCGATCCTCCTCAGGACCTAAAGACCTACTATGACGCTCAAGTCCTAGTAGACCCTAAGGTGAGGTACAAGTTGTTACCCACAGAGAGGTGTGATGGACACCAAATAGTGACAGAAACCTGGGGAATATATGTGGGAATGGATCTTTTTTTTTTTTTTTTTTGAGATGGAGTCTCGCTCTGTCGCCCAGGCTGGAGTGCAGTGGCTGGATCTCAGCTCACTGCAAGCTCCCCCTCCCGGGTTCCCGCCATTCTCCTGCCTCAGCCTCCTGAGTAGCTGGGACTACAGGCGCCCGCCACCTCACCCGCCTAGTTTTTTCTATTTTTTAGTAGAGACAGGGTTTCACCATGTTAGCCAGGATGGTCTCGATCTCCTGACCTCGTGATCCGCCCGTCTCGGCCTCCCAAAGTGCTGGGATTACAGGCTTGAGCCACCGCGCCCCACCAGGAATGGATCTTAAGGGTGTGGCATCAAAGTGGAAGGAATATAGAGTTGTATGAGTCTGGATTTACTGATAGGCTCACTGAGAGTATGGACTCAGTGTTTTAATGTGATGGGTTAGAAAGGACTCTAATAGTTTGATTGGTTGACTGAGATATGGGTGTTAAAGACTGCCAGTGAAGTCTCAGAAAAAAGTGAGGAGCATTATAGAAAAAGCCAAATCACTTTAAACAGATTGCTAATAGAAATCTGGACTTTGAGGATACTACTCATGTGGGCCAAGAAGGAAGCAAGAAACACAGTATTGCAAACTTGAAGAAAAGAGATCCTTGTTATATAATTGCAGAAAGTTTAGTGAAATTGTGTCCAGTTGTTATGTAGAAGGCAGAACTCATAAGTAATAAACTGGAATATATAGCTAAGGAAATTTCCAGGCAAAGCGTTGAAGGTGCTGCTCGTTTTTTTCTTGCTTTTTATGGCAAAATGTAATAGAAGAGAGATAAATTGAAGGAAGACTTATTGAAGGGACAATGACTCGATAATTTCAAAAGTTTAGCCTCTCCAGGTGGCGAAAAATACCCATAAAAGTCAGAGATGGATGCCAAAATTATGACATAGAGAAAAGGCCGAATATGTGTTTATGCAGCTTTTTGCTGAAACCCTGGAAGCTCAGAAGTTTAGTGTGTTCAGCCACATAATGACTCTTCCAAGGAACTAAGAGTGTTCCGTGTAGATCTTCTAATCAAACCAGAGAGGCTCTGGGAAGCTTAAAAACACTGGTGCTCAGCACTCTAAGCAGAAGCCAAAGATAGAGAAGAGATTATTAGAGGAAGATTTGTGTGTACAGCTTTTGTCTAATGCAGAGAAACCCAGGGAAAATACACTCAAGGCCCACACGCTTTAGAAAAAAACATTGTATTAGTGGAAATATTTTAACAAAAAGCATTAGCAGAAAATAAAGATGCCAACTAGGACTAAATGGAATATAGATATTACAAAATGGCAAAAGCAGACTGATAAAATTCCTTAGCAGCAAACACATGTCACCTTTTGTGAAAAACAGAGCATGACTCTAAGAGCTAAAGCAGGAACCCAGAAGTTGAAGATGAAAGCCCAGAGCAGCTGAGAGACACAGGTTACCTGACTTTGAGACCTGGTGGATTTTGCCCAACTGGGTTTCAAAACAGATTGAAACAAATGACTCCTTTTTACCTTTCATTTCCCCAATTTTGGACTTGAGTTCTGTAACTGTTATTCTTTCCACCATTGTGTGTTGGCAGCATTGGAGAAAGATACCGTGTATCTTTTATTTCACAGGTGTGCAGGTGGAGACAAATTGTGCCCCAGGAGCTGTACTTAATGGGTGACACTCAGAAACTTTATCTACACCTGATTCAGATAAGTAGGTGATGAGTTTTGAGCTTTTGAGCTGGTGAGATTCTGGACTTTACCTAGTGTGATAATGGGATGAGATTTTTGGAAACCTTGGGGAGCAGGTAAATGTTTTCTGCAAGTGAGAGTAAATTATGGGGCCAGAGTTTGTACTCTGGTGGACAGAACTGTAGGTGGCCCTATTGATCTCTGCCCCCAGTGCTGCATCCACGATTAGGCTAAGTGATATAGCAAAGAAATTTTACCTGTGTGATTAAGGTCACTAATGAGTTGATGTTAAAATAAAAACATAATCTGGGTGGACCTAACCTAAACATATGAGCCCTTTAAAAGTAGAGTTTTACATAGATGGACCTGGAATCATTATCATAAGTGAAATAACTCAGAAACAGAAAGTTAAATACTGCATGTTCTCACTTGTAAGTGGGAGGTACACACTGGGTACGCACAGACATATAGAGTGGAATAGTAGACGTTAGAGACTCCAAAAGATGGGGAGAGGGGAAGGGGTGAAGGTTAAAAAACTACCTATTTGGTACAATGTTCACTATTTGAGTGATGTGTACACAAAAGTCCAGATTTCACCATGATGCAATATATCCATATACATGTAATAATACTGCACTTATTCCTCCTAAATCTATTTTTTTTAAGTGGAGTTTTATCTGATTGGTAGAAGAAGAGGAAGTCAGAGAGATTCCAAGTATGAGAAGTATTTGATGAACCATTACTGGCTTTGAAGATAGAGGAGGCCGTGGAGCAAAGAATGCAAACGGCCTTAGGAGCTCTGAGAGTGGCCCCTGACTGACAGCTAACAAGGAAATGGAGAAGTCAGTCATGCAAGAGCAAAAAAATGGAATTCTCCCATCAACCTGAACAAGCTTAGATGCAGACTCTTCCTCAGAACCTTGATTAGAGCCCAGCTCGGCCAAAATTTCAGCCCTGAAAGATCCTAAGTAGAAACCCCAGTTGAGCCCACTTGGACGTCTGACCTACAGAACTGTGAGATAATGAATGGATGTTGTTTGAAGCCATTAAGTTTATGACAATTTGTTACACAACAATAGCCAACTAATAGACTCCATAATCCCAACAAAGAATCTTAACTTCCATAAACAAATATGTATTGAACACTTACTATACTTAAGGTATATGAAAGGGACATAAAGAGATAGCAACTATAAAAATGTAATTAGCTAATATTTATGGAGTACTTCTACAATGTGCCATGTAGTCTCCTGATTATGTGTGAATTATCTCATTTAATCTCCACAATCTATGAAGGATGTAGTCCTTTATTACTAGCAAAAGAGTAGAAACATGAAGGGTACATAAATTGTCCAAGGTTTATTTATAAAAGAAGACAGACAGTAAGCACAACCAGTATAATTTCCGTATTTTCTGGGGCAGTACTGATTTAAAATACTGAGCCTTCTTGCCTCCTAATTGCATTTAGAATTGTCAAACCACATTCCTGGGTCTGTGGTTCAGAAAATATGGTCATCCTTCTTAGAAAATAAAGACATATCTACCATAGGAGCCCTGACTCTCAAGGCAGCCATCTGTGTCCAGTGCAATGGGTCAAACATGGAGTGTTTCTTTAGTAAACATCACAAACTTGCTGTCTGCATGCTCCCTGAGAGGACACAGTGGCTAATTCATGGTCAAATGGCATCCTTCATTGAAGACTAGGATTAGGCAAAACTGGGGTAAACACTGGAACCTGTTTTAGTTATCTATTGCTGAGTCACAGGAACCTCAACAAGCCAGTAATGACTTAAAACTCATGAGTTTGTGCGTCTGGAATATTTCAAGGGCTTGTCTAGGATGGTTCTTCTCTCCTCCATCTGGCTAGAACTACTTGGTGCTGCTCCTTGCTTTTCCCTCTCCACGTGACATCCTCGTCCTTCAGGGCCTATCAGTGGAGCCTGAACTACTCACAGGTTGGTGGTCTTCAGATCGCCATACCTCTTTCACGGCGTTTGACTTCCACAAAGCAGGAAGTGAAAGTTCCTGGACCTGTTAAGGACAACCATGGGTGGAGCAGCATTTCCTCTGCTGTGTTCTGTTGGACAAAGTGGTCAAAGGGCCTGACCATCAGATTGCCTCTTGTGGATTGGGAATGTATTGTTGGTGCCATCTTTGGAACATAGTGTCCACTGTAGTGTCCAATGAGAAGTGTTATTTCTTCAGCAGCAGGGATATGCTCCCAATGCGAGAGTCAGGAAATAACAGAAATAAGCTAAAGAGTAACAATTCAGACACACAGTGGTGAGAACAGAGCGTTTTCTTTCTGGGTTTCCCATTATATAAACACACAGAGGATCAGGTCATTATGCAGAGTGCGGGCCTACCAACCAGTGGGGTTTTATACCTCTTCTTAACTTTCTTAACTGCAGCGGCTAGTCATTGCCTGCCAGCTACCTTGTATCTGATCTTCCATCAGTTCTGGAGAGTTGCTGGAAATGTTCCCAAGCGACTGTGGTGCTGTTTCTGCAGGTAGAGGAGGGAAGAAAACAAGTAATGACGATTGAATTCTCCCCTTATTTTATATACTTATCACTATCATGCCACGGTTATTCATGCCACCTACAGCAAGTCCACACACATGTAAGGGAGAAGATTTTGTGACATTCCTGCAGCCCCCATCACAGGTGGCTTGTCCTGTTCAGTATCTTCATCCTTTTGCATATAAGGACTGCTAACTGGATGAAATAGTCCCTGTTAAACCAAAGACATAATTATTCATTTGAGAAAGACTATCATGTCTTCATGTTATGCCAACATATGCATCAGGTGCCAGCAGCTGTGTGATATATTATACTTGGTTCAGATTCAATCTAGATACTCTACATTTATTTCCTTATTTCCTGCCAGCAGACAAGGACTAGCATGATTTTCTACCATGAGCTTCAGGGGAAGTTTCCATAATAAATGTTGTTATCATTTATATTAATTATTAACATATTAGTACATATTATATCATAGTAATATATTCAAGATATTGGTATATATTATTTTGAAATTACCATTTGAAATTATTTCAAAATGTGCACTAAATTGATGGTTATGTGGAGCCAAGATTCCTTATGCTTTTCTACATTAGTAGGAAGTTTTGGAACCAAATCTTTGGACCTCTTGGGTGTATAACATAGATTATGTCTCACTGTGCTCTGTGATCTTGTGGAGGCTGACGGCCTAAGGAAGAAACAGGACTGGGCATCCCTGCTGGAATAGGAAGATGGGGGGCCCACAGGGATGTCCCAGACCTCAGTACTTCTGCATAACAAACACCCAGACTCAGAGGCTTAACATACAAACAATCATTCATTTTGATCACGACTCTGCTTCACAGGTCACCCAACCTGTTATTGCCATCTTCTAGAATAACGTGGCATATTCAGGCTTTTTCAGAACCAATTAAAGTTGTCCTGAGGGGTTCAGTAAACATATAGCAGTAGGCTAAAAAGTATTAATCAAGACTGTGCCATGAGAACATCAGGCCAGCAGTTATCATATACCTTGGATTTCCACGCTCATATTCAGCTTAAAATTATTCATTCAATTTTCCTTTAAGTGCACCTATATTTTAAAGGCTATGACTTCTCCTTTCTGATGTGATAAAATAATAAAATGGTCACCATATTTTAATCTGGGTGCTTAGATGGACCTAGTGGAGGAACCCCCCCATTCCCAACAGCATTATGATGTGCTATGTGTGAAGCCAAAGGCTGCAGGGGATGCCGGGAGACACGTGTGTGTGTGTGCGCGCACGCGCATGTGTGTGTGTATGTATGTGATTGTGTGTGTCTGTGGCTCTGCCTAGTGTACTTATTAGCTTGGAAATTACTCTAATTTGTGAGTGCCAATGCATTCATTCAATAATAAGTCAGAGAATATTTGGGCAGGTTCAGGAGAAAGTTGACTCTGATATCAAAAAGAGTGTCAAGGAATAGGAAGCCCACAGAGGAAGATGAATGGAGAGAAAAATATTTTTTCAAGCACAAAACAATGACTGATGTAGGAAATATATAAGATTTGTGCTGGGTTAAATGGGTGCGAGAAATAAGAAAGCATATGTTCAGGGTCAGACCCAAATTAGAGGCAACCCTGCTTCCCTTCTAGCTTCTACTTTTATATTGCCAGTACAGCTTGATAAAAATGAGTTTCTCTTAACAAAGTTGAAGAAAAATTGAATTGTTGATTCCCATTGTCTTTTGCCCCAATGGCAGTTTAAAATAGATCATCCTCCACGTCCTTTTGTAACTGAAGAAGAAACACAGCTGGATTTGGGACTTGTAAGGGCAGGTTCTGACAGTCAGGACAGTGAGTGAATGGGATGAGATAATTGTTTTCTACACATTCAGACAGAAACCATGTGCCTGTGAATCCACCATGAAAAAGCCAAGAAGGGAAATCATTTGCTCAACTTAAGTGTGAGACATCTCCCAGTATAAGGTGTTTCCAGTACCAGAACCCACAGGAACATGTAAGTCCCTCTGGAAGGACTGTCACATGGCCAGACCAGAGCAAGCATCACGTAGATTTTTCCAGAGTAGCACGCTTAAGGAAAAGTCAGTGCTCTTAGCTATTAAGGAGGAGAGCTAACAGCAGCAAGGGTTAGTGTGTGTATCGACAGGCCACATAAATCTGGGCTATGTGTTGGACCATGTACATCTTGGTAGTAGAAGATCTTGCCCTATTTGTATGTATGAATACTTAGAGAAAGGTTCAGATCTCAGGGGTGTCAAGGAAAGGAGCCCTCTGCTGGACCCACAGCTCCTCCTGCCGTGAGGTCTAGAGGCGGGCTGCTTGGCCTCACACTGGTAGGTGGGGAGCACCTACAAGCTCCACATCCTCACTCTCCATTCCTCTGCACACTCACAGGGCTCCCACATCAGCTGACAAGAACTATCCTTCCAAAATGAAGCCCCATGTTCTTTTTTTTTTTTTTTTTGAGATGGTGTCTCACTCTGTCACCCAGCCTGGAGTGCGGTGGCATGATCTCAGCTCACTGCAAACTCTGCCTCCCAGGTTGAAGTGATTCTGTTGCCTCAGCTTCCCAAGTAGCTAGGATTACAGGCATGCACCACCACGACTGGCTAATTTTCGTATTTTTAGTAGAAACGGGGTTTCACCATGTTGCCCTGGCTCGTCTGGAACTCCTGACCTCAGGTGATCTGCTGGCCTCAGCCTCCCAAAGTGCTGGGATTACACACATGAGCCACTGTGCCTGGCCCCCCATGCTGTTTCTAAAAGGAGGTGTAGCAGAAGCGTTTTCTCTCTTTCTTGATCTTGGATGATTCATTGGCACCCTTTAATGATTGGAACCCAGGGAAGTTCTCTGAGAGCCATTTACTAGACACCAGTGTAAATTTTAAACTCAGGGAGGAATTTGCACTTCCAGTTGTATTCAATGTATTCATTGCTGACGCAGGACAGCTATAAAAAAACAAGATTCGGGAATTACTATGAAAATGGGATCTCTAAGAAAGATTCCTAACAACTGGCTTTGGAGACCAGTAAGTGTGTGCTTTCACCTTTAAGTCCATGAGACTCAGGGAGCCACTTCATGGGAGGATTTTGATGACATTTTACTTTGTGCAAGCTCATTTTAACTGTATGACATTAAAGCAGCAATTACACATATCAAAAGGGAGAACGGATAGCACTGGGAACCAAAAGGCTCACTTCCCCACAAATAGTCCCGTCTTCTGGATTTCATGGGTACCCATTAGTACCAGAATTTCCTGGGCTTGGCTATAGAAAGTTTCAAGTATATATTACATATCTATTATAAGGTGAGGACAACTTGAAGCCACTACCTGTCATCAGTGTGTAAGGAGGGAGGGAGGTAGTTTCTCTTGGGAGGGTGGAGGTGAGAGGTAGCCCAGGGAAAGGCATGAAGAGCAACAGGCTGAGAGGAGGGAGGAAGTGCGGGCAGCCTTAGAACCTTGGACAGAATGAGTGCTGCAGCTGGGCACAGGCAGTCAGCCTGCCCTGACTCCTGAAGGCAAAGCCAGGGAGGGGAGAAGCATGTGGCTAAACAGAGAAGGGGAAGACTCGAGCCGGAATACACTGTTTGCTTTTTTAAATGCCAGGGGTGGTGCATTGGCAAGCACCTTGCACAGAAGAATGGGGTGGGAGGGCTGGAGGAACACCGGGTCCAGTCCATGCAGGGGTCCTCACATACCTGCATTCCCTGCCTGTGATGCAATCTGATGCTCAACCTACAACAGATCCCATGTGCTGAATGGGAAATGAGAGGAAAATATGAGGAGGCCTTATTATTCTTCACAATTTTGCCTGTGTCCAATTCCACTCAGTGTGATTGCTTTTGGTGCCCAGAGAAACTGAGTTTCTAGTAAAAACATGTATATATACGTGAGTGTATCTGTGTGTACATGTATGCATATGTGTGTGTATATATCTACATGTAAGTATATGAAGACGGTGGTATTCCTGCTGGCATCCTACAGCCAACTTGACTTCAGAGTACCCAGGGGAAGGTCTGGCCGGCTGGACGCCCTTGCAGATGACAGCTACAGTGTGGACATGGTGCAATGCCAGCCAGGGGTGTGGGGGCATCCTGAGTGTGTCCCGAGGGAGGGTAGGGCCTCTGAAAGGGTCCCACTCATGACATGTCTCCTGAAAGCCACCAGGGTTGGAGAGAGAAGCACGAGCCCAACAATGGCTCCGATCCCTGCTCTGCTTTGGGCAGTTGTATAACATCCCTGAGCCCCAATTATTTGTCTATCAAAAAGACAAATGAGGTGGCTCATGCCTGTAATCCCAGCACTTTGGGAGGCTGAGGTGGGCAGATCACTTGAGGCCAGGAATTCGAGACCAGCCTGGCCAACATGGTGAAACTCCATCTCTACTAAATATACAGAAATTAGCCAGGTGTGGTGGTGCATACCTGTAATCCCAGCTACTCAGGAGGCTGAGGCAGGAGAATCTCTTGAACTCAGGAGGTGGAGGTTTCAGTGAGCTAAGGTCGTGCCACTGCACTCCAGCCTGGGCAACAGAGTGAGACTCCATCTAAAAAAAAAAGAGATAACAATATCCCCGTTGCAGGATGGTGATGGGCATCAGACATGACATATGTAACATGTCCCATGCACGGAGGGTGCTCCATGGCTGCAAGCCTGGATGATGATGACGACGATGGAGATGACTAAGACTGTATTTAAAAATGGTATGAATAATTTTAAATTATTAAATTCAATAGTCATAGGAAAGATAAACCATGGGCCTTCCTCAACTTTCCTCTACTCTTAAAAAAGAAAAAGCAAAGAAGCCACAGACAAGCCATACAGTCTCATTGTAAAGATCCAAGCCACAGACAAGGAAACAATAAAAATTCACTTTTTGGAAATGATTCTGGCTATGAAGACTTCCAGTATTTTCTTCTGCCTTGATAAACCTGTCCATATACATGGATCATTTTTTACATGTTTTAGATCATGTAGTACATAATGTTTTATGCTTATCTTTTTAAAAATATAGCTTGGAGATTGTTTTCCCTGTTAGTCTGTAGCCTCTTCCTTATTATTTTAAAGAACTGAATAATATTAGATCATATGAGTATATCATATTTTAAGTAACCATTTTCTTCTCGATGAACATTTGAGTTATTTTCAAGTTTTCAACATCACAATGTTTATGTTTCAGTATTTTTGTAGTTACACAAATCTAGAAGTATCAGTGGGTCACTGATACGCACATTGACAATGCAGGCTTTACTTATCTATGCTCCTGCAGACAAAATACATGAGAATGCTTCAAACTCTTGCCAACAGTGTTGATTTTC
This sequence comes from Colobus angolensis palliatus, assembly GCF_000951035.1. Lineage (NCBI taxonomy): Eukaryota > Metazoa > Chordata > Mammalia > Primates > Cercopithecidae > Colobus > Colobus angolensis. The sequence goes on from NW_012115955.1 coordinate 1,236,648, forward strand.
AACTTTAAAAACTTTCTTTGTCGGCCGGGTGTGGTGACTCATGCCTGTAATCCCAGCACTTTGGGAGGCCAAGGCAGGTGGTCAGGGGTTCGAGACCAGCCTGGCCAACATGGTGAAACCCCAATTCTACTAAAAATACAAAAATTAGCCAGATGTGGTGGTGCACGCCTGTAATCCCAGCTACTCAGGAGGCTGAGGCAGGAGAATTAATTGAACCCAGGAGGCGGAGGTTGAGGTGAGCCAAAATTATGCCATTACACTCCAGCCTAGGCAACAGAGTGAGACTCCGTATCAAAAAAATTTTTTTTTTCTTTGTCAGTTGATGGTCTTTCATTTGCCATTCATTGATGATGAGTGAGATCAAATGCTGAAGAACACACACTGGCCACTGGTATTTCTCCCTTTTGGTGACACTTGTTCATTTCCTTGGCAGTTTTCTAGGAGTTATCTTATATTTACGGATTAGTCAGAGTTTAGAAAATATCTATGGATATAAATGCTTTCTTTTGAAACCAACATTTATCTTTTTAATTTTTCTGTTTTTCATTGTGCAGATGGTTTTAAACTGTATGTGGTTAAATTAGTCAGTTTTTCCATTTATGGCTTCTGGGTTTTACATTTTCCTTAGGAAAGCCTTTCCCATGTTCTATATATTTTCTTCTGCTTGTCTTTTCTTTCTTTTCTTTTTTCAAATTTTAATGTAATTCATAGTGAGGGTTGTTAAAATATCCACTTTTATTTAAGCACATTTATATACATTAGTCTGTTTCTGGGCTTTTAAACTCTATTCAGTTGATTTATTTTCCTTTTCTATGTCAAAATCCCCTCTTTTAATTATCATGGCTGTCAAATGTGCTTTCATAGCTTTCATATGCTTCCTGTCTGTGAAGATCCCCTTCAGAGAAATCTCTGCTTGGCCATTGTCCTTTTTTCTTCCCATATGTACTTCAGAATTAGCTTGCCAAATTCCATTTAAAACCTGGATGACACATATCTCAGGTATTCATCAGGAGTTGAATGGATAATCAGACTGGTTGATTTATACAGTGGAGTCTTACACAGGAATTAAAAAGGATTGAAGTATGGATACACGCAACTGCTTGGCTGAATCTTAAAGTAATTATGCCGGGTGAAAGAAATCAGACACAAAAGAGCACAGACTGTAAGATTCCATTTGTACGAACTTCTAGAGGAGGCAAAGATGACGATGGTGGGAAAACAGCAGAAAAGTGTTAGCCTCGAAGCCAGCTTGGGGGTTGACTGGCAGGCACATGGGAGAGCCTTCTGGGTGACGTTAATGTTTCCTACGTGACACCGATTTGTGTCACCCAAACATATCCGTCTCAGGTCTTAGGAAATGTTCACTTAGGTCTTGTGCATTTGACTGCATGTACATTTTCCTTTAAAAACTGTAAATAAATGTTGACTCTAGTTAATGGGATGTATATGAAGTGTCTAGGGGTAAAGTGTACTGATGCCTGCAACTTTAATATGCACTAAAATGATGAATTGATGGGTGGATAGAGAGATGGAAAAACAGAGATAAAGTAATATGGTGACATGTGATAAAGTAAATATGGTGAAATGGTAATAGCAGAGTCTAGGTGGCAGTACATGTGTACTCACTGAAATTCAACGTTTTTGTGTTTAAATTTTTTCATAAAATATTGCAGAAAATCATGTTTAGATTTTGATTGTAATTTACAGATTTAGTTGGAGGAGAACTGGAACCTTTACAATATGGATTCTTCACTAGGATATATAAGTTTGTGTGTCTCCATATAATCAGGAATTCTTTTTCTGCCTTAAAAAATTTTTTTTTCTAGTAGGTTTTGCACATTTCTTTTTGGTATTATATGGTTTTGTTTCTACTGTGAATAGAATTTTTTCCTTACGTTTTCTGCTTGGTTATTGCTGTGCAGAGAAGAACTTGATTTTTATTTGTAGATCTTTCATCTGGTGAAAATATTGAACTTTCTTACTAGATGTAATGAGTTCTCAGGGATTATCCTTTATTTTCAAGGTATGCAATCATTTGGTCTTCAAAAGATGAGTGTATTTTTCTATTCTTTTCCACTATTGGTTTCTCATTCTTTTTCCTATCTAATTGACACAAAGTGTAGAACTGTGGTTGATAGCACAGGTTCCTGCCCTTGATGGCCCAGGCACCTGTCTTAAGCTCTTTTATTTACCAATCGTGTGAACTGAGGCCTGCTGCTAAGCCTCGGGGTGTCTCGTTTTCTTGTCTGTGAGGTAGGAGTATCAACAGAGTTTCCCCTCCAGTTGTGAGGCTGAAGTAGGAGGGCACGTGTAAAATGCTAACACAGGGGCAGGGTGGCCAAAGGCGACACAGGAACTCTGTGTATTCAGCAGCTCTTTTGTGAGTGTAAAACAATCTCAAAATAAAAGCTTTAAAGAAACATGGAATGAAACACATGTGATTGAGCTGACAAGAGGTGAACAAAACTAATGGGCAGTCACAACTCCTTTCCCATTCCTGATGTTCTTTACTGACAGGCCCCAGGGTGCAGGAATGTAGGAAGCCAGGTGCCTGTCCTCATGGAGCTGATGCAGTGTCAACATCAGGTGGGGCTAGGGGTAGGGCTGGAAACAAGCCAGCATAAAGGAGAACAGAGAGGGTGGGGCTGCGGCACGCAGAGAGCTGGGAGACGGGTCTCTGAGGAAGGCCACATGTGTACAGAGACTCGATGGAGGTGAGGGAGCCTCCAGGCAGGGGCCTGGGAAGGAGCTCTCAGGGAGGGACAGTGACTCACTGTGCCCAGCACGGGATTTGACACTGTGCCATCAACATTACCTACCACAGCAATCTTAGTGGGTGATGGAGGTGAGAACGTGGTGGGAGTCTGGTCGAGAGAAAATAGGAAATGGATGTTTGACTTAGTGTCAAACACTCACTTTTGATGTTTCCTCCCCTCATAAGTGGGTGCAGAGAAATAGGGCAACGAAGGTGATGTAAATAAGGATGAGTTTTCCTTGCAGGGTGATGGGAGTGCTATCTTGCAGGGTGATCAAGATGTCCCACTGACAAGAGTAAAGCCGGGGATGCAGGACTGATGCAGGACAGATACAGGCCACACTGTCAGACTGTCACATGGCCAGATTGGAGCAGGCATCATGTAGATTTTTCCAGAATAACATGCTTAAGGAAAAGTCAGTGTTGTTGCTGCTGCTAACCGCAGCAAGGGTTAGTGTGTACATAGACAGGCCACATACATCTGGACTATGTGCTGGACCACGTACATCTTGGTAGCAGGAGATCTTGCCCTATTTGTCCAGTATGTATGAATATCTAGATAAAAGTTCAGCTCTCAGGGGGACGGCAGGGAAAGGAGCCCTCTGCTGGACCCACAGCTCCTCCTACTGTGAGGTAGGGCTGCTTGGCCTCACACTTGTAGGTGTGTGTATGCCAGGGGTTCTGTAAGTGGAGGGAGGTGGCCACTGAACAGAGCACAGGTACTTCACCCATGGGTGTTAGGACCTGTCAGAATTTTATGTATACAGTTGGCCCTTCCTATCCATGGGTTCCAAATCTATGGATTCAACCAACCATGGATTGGAAATGTTTGAAAAAAATAAAAAATAAACTCACAACAATAAAAAATAACACAAAATTTTAAAAATACAGTCTGATAACTTCATATAGCATTTACATTGTATGAGGTATTAGGAGTGATGTAGAGGGGATTTAAGGTACATGGGAGGATGTACCCAGGCTATATGCAAGAGCGATACCATTTTATATCAGAGACTTGAGCATCTGAAGATTTTGGTACCTGCAGGGTCTGTTAACCAACCAGTCCCATCTGGGTACCAAGGGATGACCATATAATATCCTCTGGAACCTTCTGTGAGGATATTGATGAGGCTAATTTTAAAATATTTTGCTTTTTGTCAATTCCATCTTGGGTATTTTTTTTGTTTGCTTGTCTACTGGATTGACACATCTTTTTCTTCATATCATTTTCTCCGATGTGCAGTGACTATCCTCAGTTTTCAATAGCTAGTTTGATAATCCCTGCTCTTCTCCCAGGAAGAGTTCCGATCTCAGGAATGGGCCTCTGGTGACTGTGGAAATGCCGTTTGGGAGGGTGAGGTGAACTGGGGGCTTACCTTCTAGGGGAGCCCTCCTGCTCTGCTGGCCTCTGACCCCGTTCTCCTCGGCAGCCTGGGGTGAGAATCTCTGCATCACCTGTCACTCAGCCCAGCAGGTTTGGAGCAGCCACCCTGATGTGATGGGTAATGTTATGTGTCACCTTGACTGCATCAAGAGATGCCCAGATACCTGGTATGCATTATTTGTAGGTGTGTCTGAAAGTGTCTGGGGAAGAGATTTGCATGTGAATTGGTAGATTAAGTAAAGAGAATGTCTTCACCAAGGTGGGCCAGCCTCATCCAATCCATAGAGAGCCTGAATAGGACGAAAAGGCAGAGGAAGGGCTTCTTGAGCTGGGACATCCATCTTCTCCTGCCCTCAGGCCCTGGCACTACTGGTTCTTGTGCTCTTGGACTTGGACTGAAGCTGACACCATTGGTTCCCCTGGTTCTCAGGCCTTTCGACTTGAACAGAATCCCACTACTGCGCTCTAATGCTGGCTTTCCTGCTTCTCCAGCCTCCAGGATGGAGACTGTGGGATTTCTTGGCCTCCATAATCATGCAAGCCAATTCTTATAATATGAGATTTACAAAAACCTATTGCCCATCTCCAACAGGAGGTATCTCCTATTGGTTCTCTTCCTCCGGAGAACCCTGGCTAGTACACCCGGCTACAACTCCCTGCTCCACCGCCTTGCTGTTAGGGTCACTGCCCTGCCCTCCCCTTCCTCCCCCTGTCCCTGAATGTTTAGGCTGCTGTTGTGTCTACTTTTGTTTCTCCAGCAACGTGGTTCTTTTTTCCTTTCTGTTCAATTGCTGTTGTTTCCTGGCTTCCTGATGGTCCCATGTTTTACTTTCTGCTGCTTTTTACGGATTTATTTTTTGTAAGTAACTCTTGTTATCTCAGAGAGCCTGGGGGTGCGCGGAATTAAGTGAGCGAGTGTAACTGGCCGTTTCGGTCCAGTCTTTTCCAGCCTTCACTTCCTTAGAGAGCTTTTGCCCTACTCTGGCGTTGACTCTCACCCTCCAGATCAATGGTCCCACCATCGTCTCAATCTTCAGGAGTCCTCAAAATAAACGAGAGCTCTTCCTCCCTCTGTGGCACTCCAGCAGGCCCACAGCATCCTTGCTCCTTCAGAAGCCCTCTCGGTTTGGACACCTCCAGTGGCTCCCACTGCCCACTGGTCACATCCTTGGTCCAGAAGACATGGAAGGAAGAGACAAAGGAGGCTCCTTGGGTAGAAGAGACGGGAAAGGAATGTGACTTTCCCAGCACATTTGCCAATAAAGTTTTTTTTTTTTTTTCCTCAAGGATATTAGTGAAAATGTTTTTTTTACCAGCCCCGAGAACTTAAAAAAGAAATTGTTCTTTAGGTCAAATGGGCTTTATCTAAGAACAGAGGTAGGTTGCTAATTGACTTGAAATCTGAAATGGATCCTTAAGAGAAAGGTAGAAACCACATTACAGGTGTGAGTGAGAGCTCGTTGAGGCACAGGGAAGTCTGTTTCTGTCTGGTTGCTGCGGGGAAGCCGGCGGCAGGCGACAGTTAGACCCTGGCAGGCAGGCATGTCTCAGCTCACACGGGACACATGTGAGCTCGGGTTCCCCTATAATGAGGAATCCCAGATGCTGCGGTCCCGGCCTCGCCCACCGCAGGCAGAGCTCCTGCACGCCTCCCCCGGAGGATAGTTTAGAACTGGGGTTTTGATTTTATTTTTGCATGAGATTCACCTTGGATGGAAACCCCAGGGTTGATTGATGGCCCCACACCACGCTGCCTTTTTTATCCCTTCGCCTGAGATGCAGGCCCAGGCTGTGGCTTCAGTCAACGGCAGCAGGACGCCAGCTGAGATGGCTGCGGAATCCCACAGACAGGGCCTGATTTCCGGCAGATGTCCCAGATACCAGGCAGGAGAGCCCACCACAAAATGGTTGCGTAAAAAAATGTCTGCTCAGTGTGACCTGTCAGCAACAGGATGATAGCACACAGCTCGGAGCCTGGAGAGGTGCAGGCAGACCTCTGCATTCACCCCCGAGAACATCACTTCATCCAGGCTGGCCCTGGCCTGCCAGATGGGGCCAATTCTCAGATTCCCTGCAGGTTCCGGCCACCAAAATGAAGAAAGTAAGCTGCGGCCGGAAGCTCCCTCCCCTGTCTGGTGCCAAGTTTGATGTTGAGAGCAGGAATCCCAGATGACATTAGAGTCTCTAGCCTTCAAATGCACCAGTAACTGTCCACTGTGCATCCCAAGTTCTACATTCATTAACCAGCTCCTTCCACACATGCTGCTCAGCAGGGGCCATTGGCCAGGCGGGTCCTAGCGCAGGGATGCAGTCGGAAATGCAAGATGAGATCTCTGCTCTTGGTAGCTCAAACTTCAGGGGTAGGGAGTGGGCACCTCTCAATACACAGATAAGTGAGTTTACTATGTAGGACATCAGATGGTGTCACATACTCTGAAAAACAGTGAAGGGAGAGGGAGTCGTGGTAAGGGAAGGCAGCAAGTTCAGCATGTTGCTCAGAGAAGACTGAGAAGGTGGCACCTGTGCAGAATAAGGGGGAGAAGCAGCCGGGTGCTCTTGGGGGATTCGTGCTCCTTCCATCCCTCATACAGCCTTTGTTGTATGAGGGACTGAGGCTTTGCAGATGTGGAAGCCAGATGGAGGGGCTCAGCCCCTGCGGCTTGGAGACTGTGGGTAGGATTTGAGCCTAGGTCTCCCTGGTCCTGGAGCCTGTTGCAAGAAGACACAGGAAGACAATTGCTCTGAAAATAGAAAGAACCATTGACAGATGTGTGGGATTTATGATTGTGATGCAAGATGTTTACTCCAGAGATACATCAAGTCGGGGCGATCCCCAGGCCAGGCTCGCTCTCAGGGCCTCAGTTCACTGTCTGCCTTTCTAGCATTCTTTTCCACCCTCCCGCGTTCTCTCATTCCTGCTCCCCAAGCTCTGTCTGCATCCTCCTCTTCCCACTCTGCTGTCTGTCTCCTGGCTGTGGCCGCCTGTCCCCGTCTCTCGTCTCTTTGCTCCCATTTGGTCAGCCTGTTTCCTGAGCAACTGAGTCTTTCCCCTTTGGGCATTGCCTCATTGGCACAATCACCCTTTTTAGTGGTGCCCAGTCCACAGCTACAGTTGTGAAATGGGCTGCTGTGGTTCTCCCAGAAAAGCCACAAGGCTGTGATGGTGCAGCACAGGCTGGCAGAGGAGCAGGTTAGAGGACTGAATAAATGATGGATCTATCAATCCAAGGCACTTAATAGAAGACTGGATTTCCATTAAGGGAGCAGATGAAAGACAGAAAGACAGAAGGACACAGCCCCTCTCACCTTCATCTAGGAGAGGGATAAATGTCAGCTGAGAGAACATGGGTAAAGGTGACAAATGGTCCCTTCAGTGCTCAGCAGCTGTGTGACCTTGGTCAGCTCACCAAACCTCTCTGTGCTTCAGAGCACCGAGAAGGAATAAAACCTGCCCTGTGTTTACCTTGCCTCCCTGGAAGATTTGTGATGAGAATAAAGTCTAAAAATACTTTGAAAAATATACTGCACCCTTCAAGCTCCATCATAACTGGTATTTCCAGAAATGCAAACATATTTGCTGCCTAACTGAGCTGTGTTTCTGATCTCTTGTAACTTGACTGATTCCTACCTTTTTGAGCAGTGAGAATCTTTGGTGGTGTAAAGCCTAGAAAAAACTCAGAACGATATTTAAAAATGTGTATGATACACATGCTATGTCGAAAGAAACCCAACCGTATCTGTGTTTGCAACAACTGCAGTGTACCATGAAGATGACTGGAGTTCTAGGGCAACAACATTGCAAGCATTGCTAACCCCACTGTGGTTTCTTGCCTGCATTCCCAGCTGAAGTCAATACTAAATTTCTGTTAGAGGTGATGAAAATAAAAGTTTATTTTTCCCCATCTATGCTCATATGGTCCTCCCCCAAATTCCATCTATGGACTCTTGGGGGATCCATGGACCCCAGGTTAGAAATGTTAGAATTAGATGCATTATATCTTTGTAGGTATAGATAGGGAAAAGACTAGAAGGATCAATTGATCTGGCCATTAACTCGTTCAAATACTAAGGAGTAAAATGAGATAAAAGTTTTATGTTTTTACAGAGATATTTTTCGTTTTGTTTTTAAATTATTCACAGAGGAAACACCTCTAACTATAAGAGTAAGTGCAGGCTTACTTCTAAAAATAAAAGGAGGGCCGGAAGTGGTGGCTCACACCTGTAATCCCATCACTTTGGGAGCCTGAGGTGGGCAGATACCTGAGGTCAGGAGTTTGAGACCAGCCTGGCCAACATGGTGAAACCTCGTCTCTACTAAAAATACGAAAATTAGGCCAGGTGCAGTGGCTCATGCCTGTAATCCTAGCACTTTGGGAGGCAGAGGCAGGTGGATTACCTGAGCTCAGGAGTTTGAGACCAGCCTGGGCAATATGGTGAAGCCCCGTCTCTACTAAAATACAAAAAATTAGCCAGGCATGGCGACATGTGCCTGTAATCCCAGCTACTCGGGAGGCCGAGGTCGGAGAATTGCTAGAACCTGGGAGGCAGAGGTTGCAGTGAGCTGAGAGGGCCCCACCGCATACCAGCCTGGGGAACAGAGCGAGACTCCATCTCTTAAAAAAACAAAAAACAAAGCAAAACAAAAAAACTGAAAAGTAGCTGAGCGTGGTGTCATGTGCCTGTAGTCCTAGCTACTGGAGAGGTTGAGGTGGGAGGATCACTTGAGCCCTGGAGGCAGAGGTTGCAGTGAGCCAGGATCATGCCACTGCACTCCAGCCTTGGCGACAGAGTGAGATTATGTTAAAAAAAAAAAAAAAAAAAAAAAGGCTGGGTGAGGTGGCTCACGCCTGTAATCCCAACAATTTGGGAGGCCGAGACAGGCAGATCACGAGGTCAGGAGATCGAGACCATCCTGGCTAATACGGTGAAACCCCATCTCTACTAAAAATACAAAAAATTAGCTGGGCGTAGTGGCAGGCGCCTGTAGTCCCAGCTCGGGAGGCTGAGGCAGGAGAATGGTGTGAACCCGGGAGGCGGAGCTTGCAGTGAGCCAAGATCTCGCCACTGCACTCCAGCCTCGGCGACAGAGCGAGACTCCGTCTCAAAAAAATAAAAATAAAAAAAGGAAAAGAAATGAAAGGAGAATGCGTGAAAGCATGCTGCTACTTTCATATGACAGTTGACTTCCTAAAGGGATTTTTCCATGCCCATCTGAAGAGGTACAATGATCCGTTTATCGAAGTGGGGACAGAGAGTCAAGCACTTCCCTGGAACCGGGTGGGGGCTGGGGGTGTAAGGTAGTGTCTGTCCATTTACTGAAAAATGTGCCACGTGCCTAGGCAGACAACTTGCTTGGCATTTCTTTTTCTTTTCTTTTATTTTTTTTGTCTTGAGACGGAGTCTTGCTCTGTTGCCGGGGCTGGAGTGCAGTGGCGCGATCTTGGCTCAGGTGGCAAGCTCCACCTCCCGGGTTCATGCCATTCTCCTGGCTTTGCATTTCTATAGCAGTTGTGTGAAATGTGATTCTTCCTTTCTCATTTCTCACCCCTATAATTTTCATTTGCTTATGAGACTTTTTGAAGTCTAGCTACCCCTGTGCTCAGACAAGTGGCCTACATGTGTTCAGTTAAAGGAGGACCCCGTTGCCCAGAGACAAACCCTCCGACCAGAGGGAGCCGCAGTTCCCGGGTGGGCTCCTGAGTAATGCAGCTCTGTGTCCTGCTCTGCCCCTCCAGAGCTTGGAGGCAATCCCAGCTCCCTTTCTGCCACTGGTTCCAGGTTCTTTTTTCCTGTGGGTCATAAGCTTTCTACTGATCATGAAACAAAAGGGGTAAAAAGGTTTCTGGCTGTCAGTTTTTCATTTTTTTCTGGTGAGACAGTTTCACAGTTGCTGTAGGTGGGGAGTGGAAACTAGCCTTGTTGGTGATGCTACTTCTGCTTTTCTTTTTTAACTATGAAAGAACTTGATTTCTGATTCCTGGTAGCAGAGCCTTTCTGCCTGAATGGCAGGTGTGGCCAGGACTCTCAGCTATGCTCGCACCTGTAAGACAGGACACCAGGATCCCCCCCTGCCAGCTGTTCTGGGCACTACTCTCCAGCCTTGTGAGGCAGGGCTACCTCTGGGGATTAAGAACACGGGTGCTGGGGTGCCATCCATCTTGGATCCGTGGGCTGAATGGGTCTGGGTGCAGCCAGGTGTGTGGAATCTCATAGCCTCGCAGTGACTGCAGCACAGCCAAAGGCAAGGACAGCCGGTTGGTGTATCATTTCCTCCATCACACCCCAGAGGATGCAGAATCCTATTCCCACTCTATTCCCCTCTACAACATCCGACGTCAGCACCTTCTGAGCATATTGAATCCCGAGCCTGCCTATGCAAATCTGGATATGGGACAAAACTATACATATTGATTACCTTGATAACCAATATTTAATCACCCATTAACTAGATTCAACCACTTTTAAAACCCTAGCTGCGTTCTCAGAGTTGATTTTATCAGCTCAGTTAGAGGGCATATATGTCCGCACTGTGGGGTAGCCATTGTTTCTTTGGCCACCCTTCTCAGTCAGCTCTTCAGCCTCCTGATGAGGAAAGTGCTGGAAGGCGCTGGGCTGGAGCTGGCCCACAGTGGGGCCTGCTGGCCGTCAGCCTCTCTGGCGGCCTTTGAAGCAGGCCCAGAGTGGTTTAGACTGGCCATGGGCACCAGAGCATTTCTAGGGACTCTGCTGCTTATCTTCCTCCTCCTCTTCTGTGTCTTGAGGAGAAAGAAAGAAGAGAGGAAGGGCCCCACACTCGCTCATGTGAATTCCTGTTTTCTCGTTCCAAAAAACACATTCTGTGCTTGTCCCTTAGACTGCTGAACCCATCAACTGACTTTTAAGGCATCATAAAGGTCCTTTGGTGGCAGAGTTGGTCAGACTCCTGTTTCAGGCAGTAGAAAAAAATAAGTAGAAAAGACAACAAGGAACAGGGTGCGGTGGCTCACGCCTGTAATCCCAGCACTTTGGGAGGCTGAGGCAGGCAGATCATGAGGTCAGGAGTTCGAGATCAGCCTGGCTAACATGGTGAGACCCTGTCTCTAGTAAAAATACAAAAAATTAGCTGGGCGTGGTGGCATGTGCCTGTAGTCCCAGCTACTCGGGAGGCTGAGGCAGGAGAATCGCTTGAACCCAGGAGGTGGAGGTTGCAGTGAGCTGAGATTGAGCCACTGCACTTCAGCCTGGGTGACACAGTGAGACTCCATCTCAAAAAAAAAAAAAAAAATCAGTCAATCAGTCAATCAATCAATGGTAACAATGAAGGGAGGAAGGAAGCGAGGCTTGTCATTGCTTTACAGTGTCCTTTGGCTGCTGTGCCTGCGATCTGGGCAGCCCACATCAGGCAGGTAGTGGTCCCTCTGTGTGACTGCATGGGGCGGTGATGGTGAAGGAGAGAGAGACAACCAGCACTACTGTGTCACTGGGCTGTGCTTTTTCTGTAGGCCACTGCAGTGCTGAAATGAGCACAAATGAACTACCATCTAACCTGCAACTTCTTTCCTTCCTTCCTCCTTTCTTCTTCTTCTTTTTTTTTTTTTGACAGTCTTGCTTTGTTGCCCAGGGTGGAGTGCAGTGGCGTGATCTTAGCTCACTACAACCTCTGCCTCCCGGGCTCAAGCCATCCTCCCAGCTCAGCCTCCTGAGTAGCTGGGATTACAGGCACGCACCAACCCATCTGGCTAATTTTTGTATTTTTGTAGAGATGGGGTTTTGCCATGTTGGCCAGGCTGATCTCGAACTCCTAGACTCAAGCCATTTTCCCACCTCGAACTCCTGAAGTGCTGAGATAACAGGTATGACCCACTGCACCCAGCCCAGCCAGCAGCTTCCACAGCTCTATTTTATGAGGTGGAATCATTTTAAAGAGCCAGACTGCAACATTCCTGCAGATAATTTTGCGTTTTCCATGCCCGTCTTCTTGAAGAATTGTCACAAGGTGGAGGTAGCCTGGGCTGTCCCCCACCTGCTCTGCCAGCCTTGGGGCAGGTTGCCTGGCTGTGCCTCAGTTTCCTCACCTTTCCGTGGTGAGTCTTAGTAATGGCCTCATAATCTGAAGAGGATAAGATCAGTGCACACATGGATAAGAGGCTTAAAGGAATCCCAGTGCAGAGGAATGCCTGGTCAACTTGTGCTGACTCCCGGAGGGCTGTGTCACCTGCAGAGCCTGACAGGTCCCCCCGTCGCTTCTCATGCCGCTGGGTGTGGGGAACTGAAGGGCTTCTTGTAGTGTTTCTCTTCTCTGTCACTTCTTCAAACACAGAAGTGTTGGCCTCCAGAAAGGCTTTGGACCTTGCACCCTTTGGGGGCCTTTTTCTTTAAGAGTGTGCCACTTTTGCTATCTTTCGCTTTCCACTGGGCAGCCAGAGAAAGATGAAGTGCCGATCAGGTAGAGACTGCGTTTTCTTATGGCTGTTCTGTGGTGGTTATTTATCTACGCAGGAGACACTGGGTTTACATGAAATAAGGTTGCTGTGAAAGTGAGTGTTCATGTTTGTGAATGAGCATGCACAATAACGTGTAGCAGGTGTGATGAGCCATTTCAGAGAAAATGCAATATCGATACAGCCATATATACACTCAGTGAAGTATGGAATTCTAGGTGGTCCTTTTCAATTCATTAGAGAAGTTTCCCTAAACACTGCTGTGAATTTAGATTGGTCTTTTAAGTAATTCAAATTAGCAGGATATTTTCTGCAGTACTTAAAAAAAGTTGATGTAATTATTTCTTCAAAATCCCCTTGCAACGCTTTTTTTTTTTTTTTTCCTGTGCCTACAGCATAACATTTTGACTATTCTTGGGGCAATAAGCTCTTACCTCTCTTGGTTTTGCTCTTAGTTTGAATGACAAAGTGAAGCATTTTGGAGAAATGCTGGAAGACCCAATCGTTTTTACAGAGGAGGCGAAGACTCTAGCAAGAGCTGCCTAGCAAGGAGGTAGAATAGTCTGTGGGCTACTCCTGGTTGGGCAGACTGCAGCTGGAGTGCCAGGGAGGGCGTCTGAGGATCAGAAAGGGTGGTATTTGGATCTCATTCGTTAGCTGTGAAATTGTGTTAATTATTCAACTGCTCCTGGCTTTGGTCTCCTCATCTGTAAAATGCAAACAAGAACATTCTATCTATTCCATTCTTTTTTTTTTTTTAGATGGAGTTTCACTCTTGTTGTCCAGGGTGGAGTGCAATGGTGTGATCTTAGCTCACCACAACCTCTGCCTCCCAGGTTCAAGCGATTCTCCTGCCTCAGTCTCCCGAGTAGCTGGGATTATAGGCATGTGCCACCCATGCCTGGCTAATTTTGTATTTTTAGCAGAGACAGGTTTTCTCCATGTTGGTCAGGCTGGTCTTGAACTCCCAACCTCAGGTGATCTGCCCGCCTCGGCCTCCCAAGGTGCTGGGATTATATGCATGAGCCACTGCACCCGGCCTTCATTCTTTACTGACTAAAGTAACCCCATGAATAAAAAATGCATATAAGCCACCTGTCTTATAGCAGGTACTTAATACATGGCAGCTATTATTATTTTGTGTAGGTCCGAGTGAACATAGGACCATATTTCCCATCAAAATATATGGGGACAATCAAACAAATAACAGATTTCCCCAAGAAAGCATCCAAGTGTAATTTGATTTCTAGCATGTACTGTGTACGTGAATGAACTCTTGTAATGCAGCACTAGGCCTTTCTTAGCTACTGGAGAAAAATGACTTCTGTATTTGTAGGGTAAGGGATGCCGCTTTACACCCGGGTTGAGACTTGCCAGGCCTCTTATGTGTTGAGAACAATGGGGCTGGAAGGAGGCTGGCTGGGGCGAGAGCAGGCTGCAGCAAGTCCTTCCTGAAGCCGCAGGCGTTTCTCCACTCAGCTCTGAGGCCGTCACATGTGGCTGCCTGTGGACATCAGCAGGCCAACAAAGTGAGTCAGGTGTTGAGGGATGTGTGTGTCACGCCATCATAAAGCCAGGATCAAGACATCCGCCCTCCTGGGATGAAGAGCAGTGTTATCCCTTAATGCAAAGCTCAGACTCAATGGTCCTCTTTCACGTATTCACCTTCCTGAAATTTCACCAGGTGCATAATAGCACAATTAATAGTGCTGCCTCATGTCCCTCATACTAACACCCTCTGCCTTGTAAGGATTTGTGAGTCAGCTATAAAATTTTGCTGAAGATTATTTTGCCCAAGCTTGATTTCCTTCATGCCCATAAACTCTCAGACACCACTTTCTGTTTTTCTATTTTCAGACTGAATCAAACAAAAATATTTAACTTTTACTCAGTGCTAAGTCTTTGCTTTCACTTTAAAATACATTATCTTTGCCAAATCATATACATATATTTTAATGGGTTGTTACTAGTTCATACTTGATCCATATTTTGTAGCTGAAAAACTCCAAAGGCTGGAAGGTTTGGTTTCCAGAGCCCTGGACATCCTTGGAGGCAAATGCAAGCCCACTGTAATGAAGCAAGAAGGGAGGCTGCCTGTGCTGGGTGCAGCCTGGCGCTGAGGCCTGGCCCTTTGATTTCTATGTGTGGGAATGCTCAAGTTGTAACTGGTCTAAGTGAAAATTAGGAAAATGGGGACCCTGGGGGGATGGCGATCCAAGTTGCCAATTGTCCTTTAGGGCTGTCATTGTTTTTCTCTCACATTCTCGTCCTAGATTCTGCAGATGTGGAGATGTGGGGAGAGTAGGTAATAGTAGTAGGTATTTAACACCTGTAAAATCATACGCACTTGGTAACCTTATGTTGATTCCACACCACACCATCTAATCATCATTTTCTCTTTCCTTTTTTCCTTCTCCCTACCTGCTTTTTTTCCTTTTCTTCTTCCATTTGCTGTTTTTTAAAGGCAATGTTGACATTACGATGGTCAGTAAAAAACAAACATTCACTCCAGCTTAAATAGCCCAACAAATAAAAATCCTTGAGTTCTGATTAAGTTCTGTCTCTTACTCATTTACAAAATAAGAATAACACAACTCCTCTCTTGGGGGTGTTAATGGGCATTAGACAGACAACAGGGATGATGGTTAATTACAAGCAAGGCTGCTCCTATGGCCAGGAATAAAAACACTTGTACCTACTTAACAGGCTGGCATGATTCATGTCTGGTGAGTTCACCCTTTGATTCAGGTGCCAGGTGTGATCAGCTCTTTCATGTACATTATCCAATTAGCGGGATGGGCCTCCCAGTTGGCAAGCTCTGCTGGCTGCTCACTGCAGGCTCTCCAGGGTTGTCATGGAGACCATTGGAGCAGATGCCTTAGGCTGGCTGAGGTGTTTCTGAAAGATGGGAATCCTGGCTGGGGGACCCCAGATTCTAAACCAGGGCCATGTGGACCTGAAGAAGATAACCCCCAAATCCCAGACTCCTACAAAGCCAGAGTGTCTAGCCAACATTGCAATAGTCAAGCATGCCACCACATGGCTCACAGGGAGAAGGTGTTCTGACCTCCCCCTGCTCATCTCCGGGTGTCGAACTGCACGCAGAAGCCAGGTGCTGGCTGCTGTGTTCCCAAGAGCCTCAGCCTAAGCCAGGAAGGCCAAAGCCAAGTGAGATAGGGCTTGGTGGGAAGTCTGCACTCTCTTTGGGGCACAGCACTGGAAGAATGAATTGACTCAGACTTTCCTGGTCCACCTCAAGCCAATGTGGTGGAGGAGGCTGGCCCTAGAGCTGGGCTCAATAAGACTGGAGAGTCAGCACAGGAGGCTTCTGGAGGTCCCCAGGTGTCCTTTGCCACAATTGACACAAATCTGTTGATCAGACTGGCAAACCAGGCTCTTATGTCCTTTCTGGTAATGGTGATGGTTAGGACGCTTTTTTGAGTTGCTATTATGTGTCAGGCACTCTGCTTCACCTACACTCTTTCACTCAGTCTGCACGTTAACCCTAGGCAGTAAGTAATAGGGTATCTAATTTTTAGATGAAGAAACTGAGGCCCCCCATAGCAGAGCTGGGATTTGAACCCAGGTGTATCTGGCTCTAAAGACTAACAAACTATTAGAAAGAACATCTAAGACGAAGAAACAGTGGACATTCAGTCCACAGCATTTGTTTCTTACAATCTCGCTCGTTTAGAGACATCACTTATGCAAAGGGTGGAGAAGAAAAGATAACATTGTGGGTGGCACCAGCCAGTGAGTGTGGTTTCTGTGGCAACCTGTATCCCTGGTCCATAATCTCTGCTTCTTCATGGGAAACCAAGAAGATAAACATATTAGTGCAGGACAGAGGGAGCCAACTGTTTCCAACGTCCATTTATCTTTTCTTCCTTTTAGGAATAGAAACCCTCAGAATTTTAATTGCATGCCTAGACTTTCATCAAGAGACTGCATTTCCCAGACTCCTTTGCTGCTAGATATGTCCATGTGACCAAGTTTGGGCCAATGAGATGAAGAAGGAAGTGATGTGTGCCTTAGGAAAAAAAGAGAAATGCTCACTACTTTCTCTCCCTGACCCCCAACCTAGGAAATTGGAGTAGTTGCCTGGAACCCAGAAACGGAAGCCATGTGTTGAAAGTGGCAGAGTGGTCACACTGGCCCAAGCTGTTTGCCTTTGTCGTCGTGTATTTGAGGGAAATAAATGTATTTCTGCCACTGTATTTTCAGGTCTTTGTTATAGCCATACAGCCTATTTCCCAACTCATGTGGTCCGATGGTGAAAGGTGACCTAAAATGGATCATTACTATAGGAGAATTCCCCGTTGTTTCCCTGCCTCCCTACTCAATGTTAAAACACCGAATATCTTTCAATGTCTGACTCCATGTGAGGGGCCTTTCTTTACACAGCCCAGTTAATCAGGGCCAGGTGTGTTCACTAAATGCATCCACGAAAGAGGAGATTAAGGAGATTGCAGAAGCAATGCAGGGTCTGGCACTGACCACTCTGTTAACAAGCCAGGGTGCTTGTTTGACTCTCATTTAAAATATAAAACCTAATCTTCATTTTTATCTTAAATAATCACTGGGAAGAAATTGTATGCATCTAGGACACACCTGGAATAAATACTAGATGGGCATTCTTCATTTGATCTAGAGAACACAGAAGGCAGAAAGAAAAAAAAAAAAATAAAACACATGAAGAGAAACACAAAGTGACTTTTCTTTGAAATGTAAATGGGAAGTTGTGTGGCCATAGAAGCAGCTCTGGGTGGGGACCGGGGTCTGGAAACCCAGGTTCCAACTTCTACTCAGAGCCTCAGAATGTGTAAAAGGAGAAAGGGAGGGTCCTAAGTCCCTTCCCATGTCACCATGGTCAGATTCTGGGGAAGCTTGCATTTTCCAAAGCTGACATCAACATCTCCCATCTCACAAGCTCTTCTACAATATGGGCCTTCCCTTCCCTTCCCACAAGAGTAGGGGAGACTAAAGCCCTTCCCTTAGATCTGGCCTAGCTGTGGTGACACATGGCTTCCCAGGTCAAAGGAGGCCATGTTGTACCTTTTACGTAGGGGCCTAGAAATCATAGTCTTCAGAAACTTTCTGTCTGGGTCATGCTGTGAGAAGCTGGAGGCATGGGAAAGCCTGCATGCAGGTTCTCTGGTGGGTGGTCCCAAGGAGCCCAGCCTCATGCAGGAGAGCAGCTTCTAGATGATTCCAGCCCCAGGCATTGGAGTCTTCCCAGTTGAGCCCAAGCATCATGGAGAAGAGGTCACATCCCCCATAACCACTCCCAACACTGTCTGCCCCACAGAATCTGTGAGCATATGGGCTATTTTGTACCACTAAGTTTGTGCCCGTTATTCCGCAGTAATAACTGGAACAGAATTGAATATCCTTCCCGCAGTGCACACTTACAGAGTGAAATGTAAAGCACATCTTGAAAAACATGCCTTGAGTTATTAGTCATCTGAAAGTTCCTCATTATAATATTGGTGTGGAAAGATCAGCCCACATGTAGATGTTCGGTGGATGAGAGAAAAGTCATCGAACAGTCAAATCAAAAGGGCCCCTTTGGCTGAACGCAGACACTGAGCGCTGTGGAGTCCAGTGGCACGCGCGTTCTGTGCTCACGATCCCAGTTCTAAAAACAACCACAGTCCCGTCACAGGCCAGAGACTAGGGCATGAAAATGGATGCAGATCCCCCAGGCTACAGCTACTGCTGCAGCTCCTCTCACAGGCCTGGCTGGGCCTCGGGACCCTCCAGAGCCCAAAGGGTGAGTGTAGCTGCTTGGTGATTCCTGGATGCTGCCCTTACTCCCTAAGGATTGGTGAAAATCTCAACTCCTAATATTTTGTCTGCTTTTTAATTTTGGTTCTGCTTTGTTTTCCTTAGGATAGATTTGAATCATTAGGTGGGCAAATCTTCCCATGGAGAAAGTAGAAATGGGGTGTGCTGGGTTCCCTGGGGCAGCAGTTCATAACAAAATGTGTTCTGTTGTTTTAACTAGGGATTTACTTAGAATTCAACCCCTTTTGATAGTTTGCTTTTTTTTTCTTTGCTTTTTTTTTTATTATTATTATACTTTAAGTTCTAGGGTACATGTGCATAACGTGCAGGTTTGTTACATATGTAAACTTGTGCCATGTTGGTGTGCTGCACCCATCAACTCGTCAGCACCCATCAACTCGTCATTTACATCAGGTATAACTCCCAATGCAATCCCTCCCCACTCCCCTCTTCCCATGAGAGGCCCCGGTGTGTGATGTTCCCCTTCCCGAGTCCGAGTGATCTCATTGTTCAGTTCCCACCTATGAGTGAGAACATGCGGTGTTTGGTTTTCTGATCTTGTGATAGTTTGCTAAGAATGATGGTTTCCAGCTGCATCCATGTCCCTACAAAGGACACAAACTCATCCTTTTTTATGGCTGCATAGTATTCCATGGTGTATATGTGCCACATTTTCTTAATCCAGTCTGTCACTGATGGACATTTGGGTTGATTCCAAGTCTTTGCTATTGTGAATAGTGCCACAATAAACATACGTGTGCATGTGTCTTTGTAGTAGAATAATTTATAATCCTTTGGGTATATACCCAGTAGTGGGATGGCTGGGTCATATGGTACATCTAGTTCTAGATCCTTGAGGAGTCGCCATACTGTTTTCCATAAAGGTTGAACTAGTTTACAATCCCACCAACAGTGTAAAAGTGTTCCTATTTCTCCACATTCTCTCCATTCAACAGGAAGCACTCACGTGGCTCGTAAGTCAAAGCAAGCTCTGAGTGAGTGGCTTCCTTCCCCTGAAGCTGCCTATCTGGTGCCTCCTCTGCCAGGTTTCCACCTCCATGAACTCTGTGTGACTCCTTCCTGATTTTCCATCTGCAAATGCAAGCAAATCCCCATGATAGGCCCCGGTGTGTGATGTTCCCCTTCCCGAGTCCAAGTGATCTCATTGTTCAGTTCCCACCTATGAGTGAGAACATTTTCTTTATTTTCCCTTTTTTACACAAAGGATGACATTCTCTGCCTCTGTTTCTAAGGATATATTGAACCATAAACTTCAGCCTATTATTAAAATAAAACCACTCTTAATGGTAATGTGATTGTGATGGTTAATGTATGTGTCACCTTGGCTAGGCCATGGTGCTTAGCTGTTTGACCAGCACCAGCCTACATGTGGCAGTGAAGGTGTTTTCTAGATGTGATTAACATTAAAAGCAGAGACTGTGAGTAAAGATGACCTTCCCTAATGAGGGTGGGCCTTATCCAAACAGTTGAAGACCTTGCGAGCAAAGACTGAGGTTTCCCAAAGGAGAAGGAATTCTGCCTTAAGGATGTAACCCAGAAATCCTGCCTGAGTTTTCAGTCTGCCGGCTTTCCCTGCAGAGATCAAGTTTAAGATGGCAAAATCAACTCACTTACATTTCCAGCCTGCTGGAACCAACTAGGCCCCCTGGCAGGCCCTGCTGCCAGGCCCCACAATCACAGGAACTCATTCCTTAAAAGGAAATCTCTCTCTCACTAAATATAGACATACACATGAATCCTATTGGTCTGTTTCTCTGGAGAGCCCTCATACAGTAGTTACATCTTTATTCTTAGGAAGCGCCTGCTGAGGAATGCAGGGGTGAGTTGTTTTGATGTCTGTAACTAGCTTCCAGCCGGCTCCACGAGAGAAAGCAGGCGGAGGCAGAGAAATCACAACATGTCACGAAGCGCTGGATCCAGGTGACATGTCGCAGTGTTTGTTGTCTTCCAGCTTTTCAGTGTGTGAAAACGTTTTCACAACAAGAACAGAGGCATCACTTCCCCATCTGCATTTCTACCTGGGGTCTTGCATGGGGGGAAAGGGACCGGCACAGTCGGGGGTCTCCCAGGCAGTCCGTGGTTCCCATGACCTGAGCACCGCAGCATCAAGAGCAGGCCGAGGTGAAAAGGAAAGTAGCCTTCTAGGAAAGTCCCAGGCCTGCTGGTGCTGAGAATGCAGCGGGTGCGGTTCTTGTCTCTCAGGCACCAGGGCCCTGCCAGGAGGTCTCCTCGGGGAGTGCGAGCAGAAAGGGGGCGGGATGGATTTTGTTGTTCTCCCTTAGACCAAGGTCACACCCAGCTCAAGAAAGTCAGGCTCAGGACCTCTCCCTGTCAATCCAGCCTCCGCCAGCGTTTTCTAAACCTGTCGCTTCTTCCCTTCCCCCGACAGACTCACCCTCCACGCAGCCTACAGAAGGCGGTTGGGGGGTGGGGGGCTGTGGGTACGGGAGACTGGATGTGTCTGCGAAAGGGAGCTGAGGGGGTCATTCCGTCCCCTGGGAGATGATGGCTTGTGCTAGGCTCCTCTCCGCCCAGTGCTTCCAGCTGCATCTTATGTCTGGTCTTTTGTGGAGGGTCTGAACTCCAATCTTTTCATCCATTCCTGCAGAGCTAACTCACTAGGGAGACAACTGTGTAATTAGAAGCATGCACACAAAACAGGAAGGGAGAGCCTAAGTTTGAAGAGCTATCTTTGCTGAGTGTGTGCATGAGGGTGTGAAAGTGGCCGGCTGTTTACACACCATCAGGGTCAGTGGCGTGTGAAGGAGGTAGCTCCTGGTGGCGGCCTCAGTCTGGGAGCTCGGCGGTAAGCTGACAGCAGTGATGTGTTGCCACTCTTGTGCTGTGGTTCTTCTCTAAAGCGTGCAGTCCTGACGTGAGAGCCTTAAGGACACCACTTCCCCTTCCTGAGCCTCAGTTTCCTTATCTGTAATGTGGTAATGACACTTTTGCCTATCCTAGGATTATTATGAGTCACGATTTTGAAGCCCTCAGTAGAAAACCTGCCCCACTCCTAAGCACCCAGTCAATGTTATCTGGGTTGTTTTTTAAAGAATAAAACATTCTGTGTCTGGAGAATTGTTACTCTTAAGATAAATAAAGATGGAATTGGGCTCTGCCAAGAAACAGCAATATACATTTTTAGATACTTGTGAAAATTAGATGAGCAGGGTTTAAGTAAAATTTGGAGATTTCATTTAACCAAATACCAGTTTTTAACTGACAAAAGAAATGAAATGGAACTGTGGTCATGAATTTGATAACCAGAGTCTACAGATTGTAGCCTTTGTAGTCAATATGGAAAACCTTGATTGCTTTTTTTTTTTTTTCTGCATTGACTACGTTGGACAAAGCAGTTGTCTCTGAGTGTGAATGTAGCTGAGAGAAATGATAAGACATCAAACTTCTGTCTGCGACTGCTTCTAGTTACAGTTTTTTTGTTTTGTTTTGTTTTGTTTGTGGCTATCTCCTTTATTTGCTATTCGGCTACTTGGACCAGCCTGAATTGGGAAATTGGTGTCTTTCTCCAGAGAAAGTCAGTTCCCTCTCTATTGCCATCCGTACTTCTGTGATCCATCCTCTTCTGTGCTCATTCTGGTAACTCATATGAAAATAGATAAAGAAATGTGTTATAGAGATATGTAAACCTGGATAGCTGTGATCAACTGAAATGAGTACAGTGGTTTCCTAAATGAGACTGGAGAAACACCCTCAGTGTCCTCTTTGAAAGAACCTTAAAAAAACGCAGATACCCCAGTTTTCCCTACAGAGGCACTATTGGGAAGGGGCAAGCTCAGTGTATTGGTTTGTCTTCACACTGCTGATAAAGACATATCTGAGACTGGGTAATTTATAAAGAAAAAGGGGTTTAATGGATCCACAGTTCCACATGGCTGAGGAGGCCTCACAATCACGGCAGAAGGCAAAGGAGGAAAAAGCCTGTCTTATATAGGGGCAGGCAAGAGAGCGTGTGCGGGGAACCGCCCTTAATAAAACCATCAGATCGCAGGAGACTTATTCACTATCATGAGAACAGCATGGGAAAAACCACCTCCACGATTCCATTACCTCCCACCAGGTCCCTCTCATGTCAAGTGGGGGTTATGGGAGCGACAATTCAAGATGAGATTTGAGTGGGGACACAGCCAAACCATTCCACCCAGGAAAAGAAGGTTTCACCACATGGCTGTGACATTCTAGAACAGAGGGCCTGTGTCTCTCTGAGATGCGAGTACCAGCCCCTCTGAGGATAGAAGAAAGGAAATGGTTAATACCCAGGGACAGTAACCAGTGAAGGGGAGACCAGGCATCTGTGGGTCAGAGGGAAAGATGGAGAGCACCCTCCAGCATCAGCAGCTGGGCCCTGCTCTCAGGGCTGCTTGGGGCAGCTGCTCTGAGAAAGAAATGATAGCTGCTGTGGTCTAAATGTGTGTGTCGACCCAAAACTCACAGGTTGAAATCCTAACCCCTAAGGTAAGGGAATGAGAAGGCGGGACATTTGGAAGGTGATTAAGTCACCAGGGTAGAACCCTCATGAATGGGATTTGTGCCCTTATACAACAGGCCCAAGAGAGACCACTCACCTTTTCTGCTATGTGGGGACACAACAAGAAGATGTCTGTCTATGAACCAGGAAGTGGGCCCTTCCCAGACACTGGATCTGCTGGCATTTTGATCTTGAACTTTCAGCCTCCAAAACGGTGAGAAATAAACTTCTGTTGTTTATAAGCCACGCACCCAGGTTATGGCATTTTGTCATAGCAGCCTGAATTGATGGAGACAACAGCTGACGCAGGTGGAGAATGCAGGCTGGTTCTTGTGTGATGGGTCTGGATAAGGTTGTGTATGCAGAAGGCATGCTGGGAGCCCCATGTGGGAAAAGAGTGGCTGCTGGGACCCCAGGCTCCTCTTCACCTCCTTCTGGTCACCTTTTCTACCCTCCCCTGGTGATTCTGTAGTAATTAAGCACCAACTGGGGAAAGTGATAGTGGGTCTATTCTGGGACTGTGAGGGGCATGAGAGACAGCAGCCTCACTGACAGTCAAGGACAGATAGGGGATTTGCTTTCTGAAATGGGGTTCCAGAGAGGCAGCACCCCATTGTGTGATGTGCATGGATAGAGTGAGGTACAAAATCTGTTTTTTCCCTGGCTTTTTCCACACTTGAATCAGTCATGAGTGGCCTGTGACAGAGGTTGTAGAGAAAAATCTAAATAACAATTTCATCCAAGGTAAAGCAAATCCCCAGATCTGTAAGATGATGGACAAGGGACAATAGTTTAAGAAGCCCATGACATAGCAGCAAAGATGGAAAGGAAGAACAGTGTGCAAGCTCAAGCCCTCTGGGAGTGTGCAGCCTAGGAGATGGCCCACTCAGATACCCAAGGCCAAGGAAGGGTGCGTCCTGAGAAAGTGCTCACGTTCACGGGGTCCATGTGAAAGGAGAGAAAGCAGCCCCTTTAAACAAACACATGCCCTGCTTTGTATTATGCTGTGTTGGCAATGACAACCCAGACAATCTGGCTTCCAGCCAGCTGTCTACGTGGGGCAGTTCCCAGCTCTCCTGCTGGGACCATCATGCCCAGAACTTGCAAAGCGGGTGCTTGGGGTCGCACGGTCATGCCGTCGGCAGAAACACTCCAGGGCCAAATGTGCTCTTGTTTCAAAATCTGGCTCTTAGAAAAACTATGTAACTCAGCAGGATCCAGACAGAGAAAGTCATCATCGCCCTACTTGTAGATGGGCAAGGCACAGAGGTGTTTGCCAAAGTCAATTGATGGGTCCGTGAAAATGACCAACAGATCTTCTCATACTTGTAGACATGCCTTAAAGGCAAAGAGTGGAGTCTCTTTCCTGAAAACTTCCTTAGGGTAATGTCTGCCACCTCTCCTCTTGTGCGTTCTCGGTGGAACTCAGGCACACACATGGGCCCCATTTCAGGGGTGAACATGGAAGAAAGGACATCTGAGGAGAGGACATGGTTACTGTGGTTGCAAAATGCCACAAGCTCAAGTGGCATAAAACAACACAAATGCATCATTTCACAACTCCACCGAGCATCCAGGTCACATGGGTCCTTCGTTTAGTGTTTCACCGGCTGAAATTGTGAGGTGGCAGATCTCTGCTTCCTTGATAGCTGTGGCCCAGGGGTCACTCTCTGCTCCTAGAGCCACCCCATAGGCAATTTACAACGTGATTCTTGCTCCTTTACCCAGCCTAGCAGGAGTGCCTCTGTCTGGCTTTCTCCTTTGCAGTCAGCTGGGGAAAATTCTGTGCATTTAAAGACCTCACATAATCGGATCAAACCCGGCCAGGACCCTCTCCCTGTTGCCCACCATGGTCACAGGAGTGGTGTGCTGTCCTGTCCCTAGGGGACCTGTGCTTAGGGGAAATTTCACAGGCAAGCACACCAGGGGTGGGGGCCTTGGGGGCCACCTTAGAATCCTGTTTACCACGGGGTGCCAATGGGATCTGATCCAGGAACAGGGTTTCAGCCATCATTCCCTCAGGTATGCTGGGCACTGTTAGATCTTTTTATCCAGTATACCTGGGTTCCGCTGTTTGCACCTCCAAACATCCAATCACTGTTTTCACATTTTTGAGTTTTATGGAATGTGGACAAATTGGAGATATTTTGTGCTCAGAAAATATTTCAAACTTCTGCACATCACCTGGCCCTCTGTTTATGTAGGGCTTTGCTCTGTTACATTCTAGAAAGCTCTGAGCCCCTGTGTGGGTTGCCAGCTGACCTAACTCATGGTCCTGCTCCTCCTCACAGCAGGGTGTGGACTCAACAGACCTGGAGTTACCTCCTGGGACCCTCCTTGGGCCCCAGAGGTACCCATTGTTTCTGCAATGGTAAGAGTGGATTGACCCACAGTCTCATTTCTCAGCGATGGAGTAGGGAGAAAAGCCTGACCCCAGTGGGTTTAAAGACATTATGGGAGGCCAGGCATGGTGCCTCATGCCTGTAATACCAGCACTTAGGAAGGCTGAGGGGGGAGGATCATTTGAGCCTAGGGGTTTGAGACCAGCCCGGGCAATATGGTGAGACCCCATCTCTACAAAAAATAGGAAAAAATTAGCTGGGTGTGGTGCGGCACACCTGTAGTGCCCACTGCTTGGGAGGTTGAGGCAGGAGGATCACTAGAGATCAGAAGGTGGAGGCTGCAGTGAGCTGTGATAGCACCAGTGCACTCCCGCCTGGGTGACAGAGAGACATCCTGTCCAAAAGAGAGAGAGAGACAGACAGAGAGAGAGAGAAAGAAAGAAAGAAAGAAAGAAAGAAAGAAAGAAAGACATTATGAATATTTAACATGTTTCCAGCTAGTCTTTAGCCATGAGTTCTTCTCCAGCCTCTGAATGAAGACTTAATATATCAACACTGTATTGATTAACTGTAATTTGTTCCAATTCAATAAACTATACATAGAATCAGATGTCTTTTTTTTTTTTTTGAGACAGAGTCTTACTCTGTCACCCAGTCTGGAGTGCAGTGGTGCGATCTCAGTTCACTGCAACTTTTGCCTGCCGAGTTCAAGCAATTATTCTGCCTCAGCCTCCTGAGTAGCTGGGACCACAGGCACATACCACCATGCCTGGCTAAGTTTTCATATATTTAGCAGAGATGAGGTTTCACTATATTGGCCAGGCTGGTCTGCCTCAGCCTCCTGAGTAGCTGGGACCACAGGCACATACCACCATGCCTGGCTAAGTTTTCATATATTTAGCAGAGATGCGGTTTCACTATATTGGCCAGGCTGGTCTCGATCGCCTGACCTTGTGATCCACCCGCCTCGGCTTCCCAAAGTGCTGGGATTACAGGCGTGAACCATCGCACCCAGCCCAGATGTCTCCCTTTTAAAAGGGGTGCTCTGGTGCTGACGTAGAAAGATTCTGCTTTTGGACTTTATGGCAGCTACAGAGTCCAACATTTGCCATGCCAGCATACCAACTTTATCCCCAGTCTAACATTTTGCCTGAAATAGATTATTCCTCTACAATCTTATAAAGAAAATTTTATATCACCA
The DNA here is from genome assembly GCF_000951035.1 of Colobus angolensis palliatus. Taxonomy (NCBI): domain Eukaryota; kingdom Metazoa; phylum Chordata; class Mammalia; order Primates; family Cercopithecidae; genus Colobus; species Colobus angolensis. The sequence continues at coordinate 1,263,044 of NW_012115955.1, forward strand.
CTGAAGGCATAGATTTGCTATACCAGTTCTATTGTTTATAATATGCTCTAAAATAGATACACAGTTCTTAGGGTTTAATGTAACATCTCAAACATTTTGGGAAACTCTATTTTAATATGAAGAAAATATCGGTTTCAGCAAGTTTCACTACAAAAAAGCCATAGAGTTGTATTTCTTTGGCTATATCTAGGGCATTTGTTTAGAAAGTGTTCCAGTGAAAGTTATTCTTGTGGAAGAATAAGGTCATACTGACCTTGGGTTCCTTCCCAGTTCCTAGCAGTTCCTTCATTGCAGAGCAGAATTGGGACTAAGTACTTTCAAGAGACCCAGACTGTGAAATTGACCAGAGATGTTGCACTTGAGGCCCATTGATGTTCCTGATGCAAAGGCTGTCCCTGCTGCTGGGGAAATGGGCCTTCCACACACTGAGCTGTCATGCAGGTGATTGGGAGTTTCACTGCTGATTGAAGGTCTTCTAGGTCCTTTGTGCTGTTTAATACATTCCCGGCCCCTGACTCCCTGACTTGCCTCTGTCACTGCCAGCCCTTGGCTTCCCCCAGGCTGGTGTGGGGACTGCCTTCTCCCTTGTCTAGCAGGACACCTGCTTGGCATGGCCACTCTCAGGTCACCCTGAGGCTGCTCACAGGTGCTGGGGGTGGCGCAGCTCCTGCCTGGTGGGGCTGGCAGGGTGTCCATGTGGACAGTAAGAACTGGGCCCAAGGGCATTAGCTGAATGCCTCCCGGGAGGAGAGGAGGCCTCTGTAGGTCTGAGCAATGACTGCTGACAGCAAACACAAACCTCCTCCAGGTGCCTCAGTCCTCTCAAGAATTCATACTCGCTGTTCTGTTTAGAAGGCAGAAATGCCAACCAGCACAAGGTTCTGGGACACCACCGACTTTCTTTTTTGAGCTGAGAATTTCACTGTATTTGTGTCCCAGGTGAGCCCCACCCTACCTCCCAAACATGTGTCAGGGTTGAATGTATTTTCTTTTTTT
>NW_012115955.1:1265224-1269229 GCF_000951035.1 Colobus angolensis palliatus
CTTTGCTGTTTATTTTGTGTTTATTTTAGACTATGGAAATGATGTTAGACAAAAAGCAAATTTGAGTGATTTTCTTATTTGAGTTCAAAATGGGTCATAAAGCAGCAGAGACAACTCACAACATCAACAACACATTTGGCTCAGGAGCTACTAATGAATGTACAGTACAGTGGGGGTTCAAAAAGTTTTGCAAAGGAGATGAGAGTCTTGAAGATGACGAGCATAGTGGCCAGTCAGTGGAAGTTGACTCTGGTCAGTTGAGAGCAATCATCAAAGCTGATCCTCCTACAGCGACATGAGAAGTTGCCGAAGAACTCAACGCCAGCCATCCTACCATTGTCCAGCATTAGCAGCAAACTGGACACGACAAAGTTCGATAAGCGAAAATTTTTAAAAAATCATTGTTTTAAAGTGTTGTCTCCTCTTATTCGATGCAACAATGAACCATTTTTTGATTGGATTGTGACATGCAATGAAAAATGGATTTTACACAATGACCAGCAATGACCAGCTCTGTGGTTGGGCCAAGAAGAAGTTCCAAAGCACTTTCCAAAGCCAAACTTGTACCCAAAAAAGGTCATGGTCACGGTTTGGTGGTAGGCTGCCAGTCTAATCCTCTTCAGCGTTCTGCATCCTGGTGAAGCCATTAAATCTGGGAAGTCTGCTCAGCAAATCAGTGAGATGCACCAAAAACTGTAACATCTGCAGCTGGCACTGGTCAACAGAAAAAGCCCAATTCTTCATGATAATGCCTGACCACACATTGCACAACCAACCCTTCAAAAGTTGAACAAATTGGGCTACAAAGTTTTGCCTCAGCTGCCATATTTACCTGACCTCTTACCAACTGAACTACCACTTCTTCAAGCATCTTAACAACTTTTTGCAGGGAAAATGCTCCCACAACCGGCAGGATGCAGAAAATGCTTTCCAAGAGTTCTTTGAATCCCAAAGCACAGATTTGTATGCTACAGGAAGGAACAAACTTACTTCTCATTGGCAAAAATGTGTTGATTGTAATGAATCCTGTTCTGATTAATAAAGATTTGTTTGAGCCTAGTTATAATGCTTTAAAATTCATGGTCCAAAACTGCAATTACTTTTCCACTAACCTGACAAAAACCTGGCTCTGGGCATTTTGTTCTCACTGCAAAGGGCAGGCCCAGACCTCTTCACTGCTGCTTCTTGGGCTGGTGTCTATGTCCCAGGGTCCAGAACTCACTGGTCTCTTGCACTATACAAGCACTTACTCCTGGGAAAGTTCATTCAGGACCATGGCTTCTGTTCCCTCTGCAGCTAATGGCTTCTGAGTGCAGGCCTCAAACTCATATCCTCCGGCCACCCTCAGCTCCACTCGGATAACTCGAGAGCATCAGAAACCACGCAAGTCCCAACCAGATTCAGCATTCATGGTCTGCACCCTGCCCTCCCAGTCCGGGAATGGCATCATCCTTCGCAAAGTTGCTTGCCCCCAAAATAGAAATGGCTCCTGATTCTCCTCTGCCTTGGAAACAGTTGCAGAATACAGCTACCTCTTGTTGATCTGGGCCACACTCAGGTCTCAGCTACCCAGCCTATGACCTGTCTCCTCAAGTCTCCTCTTGGTCCCCTTTGGTGTTTCTCTGTGCAGCAGGCAGAGTGAGTTTCCAAATATATGATCTATGCTCCAGATCCACCAATGGTTTCTCATATCACAGTGAAACTCTGAATTCCTTGTTGTGAGGTGGATCCTCTATGATTTGTCCCATGTGGTCAGATCTCATCACTGCCCACTTGTCTGTCCTGTGCTCAGTTCTGCCCACACTGGCCATGTGGTGACAGGTCCAGAATCCTCATGCCCCTGTCTGGAGTTCTATTCCCCAAGCTCTTTGCAAGGGGAGGCCTTCTGCAACCAGTCATCAGAAAGAGCACCGCTGTTGCTCCTGTCTTCCTACCTGCTTTACTTTCTTCATCTCCGTGATTATTCTCTGAAGATACATGACTGATTATCTGTTGTCATTTCTTCCCCACTATAACAGAAGCCCCAGAAAACCAGATTTGTCGTCTCGTTTACTTCTATAACTCTAGCCCCCGAAAGTATGGCTAGCAGAGTAGGGACTCTGTAAGCATATTTTGAATGAACAAATAAATTAATTGATAAATATATTTTGAGTGAATGAATGGCACATTCTAGTACCAAAAAGGACACTGTAGTCAATTCTGTTGATTAATCAGAGTCTATGAAATGTCAAAAATGAGACATTTCAGATTTCATTGTTCATACCCTCCCCAGTATGTGCCTTTGATGAACAAAACAAAACAAAACAAAACAAAAAAAGCCCATGGTCAAGAGTAAGAAAAAACCTCTGGAACTGTAGAACTGACCTTTGAGTATAATTCATTACTCTGTAAGGGGAGCTGTACCAAGAGTGATATTCTACAGGCTTGACCTGCAGGCAATCCCCACCCTGATGGGGCAGCTGGATCTGCCATCACTGTGTCCATTTGGAATGAAGAAAGACTTCACCAAGACAGTTCCATTTTAATATCCCATTAATCCCAGGCTTGACATAGCAGAAATTAGTGTATACCTGCTGAGAATTAAAGACATTCACTTATCAAAGTGATTCTGTGGAGACCTGGTCAGTATGGCAATAAGACCCAAGATTGTGTTCTGCACTTTTGCTTATGGGATGTTTTCTGTATGCCTCCCAGCAGATTAGAATCTCTTGAAATCACACTACATGACACCTCTTATTTCTGTAGGCTCCTCTCCCCTTCCCCTTCAGAATACTGTCACCAATCTGTAAAGATGCATCTCCTGGCCCACTGTCATTCTTTGTAACACCACTAATCTCTTAATGTTTGCTGATTTCAATGCCATAGAGGAGAGTTTTCAGACTATACTGCCTCCCTCCCCACCAGTTCTGGGCCTCCTTCCTTTCAATGCTCTTATCCTCCACTCTACCTCAGCACTCTCTGCCAGGGCAACACCACTATCATCGATCATGATTACTCATGTCGTTACTAGGAATTGTCCAACAATCCTGCCACAGTTGCCATTTCCAGCACCCTGCTCTCCTAGCACCCTGCTCTCATCTTCCCAGCTCACTTGCACCTGTATATCTGCTGTTATGATTCTTCAGCCTCAATGGACTCTCCCATTCACTGCCTCCTTCATGCCTTAGTTGAATAACCCATCGTGATCACACCTTTACATGCATCATTAACTCACACAACTCTCTCGTTTTGTTACATGCCTCTCTCTGGAAAGAGCCCTGAGCTTGATGGACCCCATTTTCCCAGGACTGGCATTTTGGCTGGTTCTTGGTAGTACAGCCACAGTCCGTCCTGGCTGGCCAATGCTTGTGCTGTCACAGCCAGTGTTGCTGGATGCTCTGAAGTTCACCAGGGAACTTTCCACCTCTCTGCACTGCATTCATGCACCTGCTGGTGGTAGGAAAAATACCCTCCAGTATGCTACGGGCCTCACTTTAATTTCATCGTATCAGATGGGCCCTCGCTGTTTCCTGCCATCACATCACGTTTCCTGGCCAAATTAATCTCATGTCCCACATGATCATTTCATGACTCCTGTCTTCACACCTCCAAAACTTCCTCTCTTCTCTCTCAGCCAATCACCTTGCTTCCTATTTCACTGGGGGAAAGAAACAAAAGGAGTAATCACAGCAAACTTCCACCGCCACAGAAATCAACATGCACCCTGTTCATTCTTACCTAGAAAAACCTTTCCTCTTGTTCGCTAGATCCTATGCCTTCTAGCATTTTGCTCTAGAAAATTCTCCCCTCTTCTGCATAATAAAAATTTCCCACAGCAGTGAGACATTAACATCAGCATAACAGTGCACTGTAATGTTTATCATTTAAAATAAAAACAACAACAGCAACAGCAAATTTTTGACTTCACAGCCATCTCCAGCTACAGCCCATGCTGGGTGCGTATTTTCTGCGTTTTCCCCTGTATTCCAGGACGTGGATGCCTAGGAGCTACATTTCCCCAAATCT
>NW_012115955.1:1270268-1273059 GCF_000951035.1 Colobus angolensis palliatus
GAAAGAAATCTCATTAGGAGAAATAGCCAAGAAATTTAGGAAAGGAAGAAAACAATGATTTTGTGCTATCATGTTAAAACCAGGTATTGCGAAGTTTAGACTACATTTGGAACAACTTGTTTTAGTGTACAGTTGATCCCCGCTGCCTTATTAGATCCCTGTATCTATCCTAGTCCTTCACAAACAACCTGAAGACAGATTAGATGTTTTCACTGATGTCTTTCTTACGGCCACTATTTGTTATAGGAATGGATTTGCAAATGCATCACAGAGACTGAGTGCTTCCTCCTAGATAGCGTTTCCTCCTTCTTCACTTGAAGCATTTCCCACTAGGAGAATTATTGTACTTGCCAAGGCTACATAAACCCAATGGACAGATTTAATCAAAAAGTGATGAACTGAGGTGAATAAGGCCAAATAGCACTTTTCTATGAAACTCCCATTTATAATTAAAATAGAAGTATAAGAATGGTTATCATTATAACCTGAAATATAATTAAATGGACATTCAATATATGTCCATGAATATAAAATTCAACATTTTAAATCATTAGCATTGCAGCACTTATAAATTTATTTTAAATTCTTAGAGGATAGCGTCATTGTGTTCAAAGTACATAGAACCTGGCACATAATAGGTGCTCAATAAATGCTTAGCAAGTGCATAAATATAAGAATACATATAATCTGACTTATATCTAGAAGCATTTCATGTGCTTGATTTGCAAACCTAGCTCTGCACAGTTCCATAGGGTACAATTTCCTGGAGTGTTTGTAAGGACACTGGGGCCACCTACGCCTTCACGCTTATCTTATTATTCTAGTCTCAATTTCTTCTCCCTGACTTTTCTAATTAATGTGGGGAAGGGCTTCCCCAGGAAATTTTGTTTCTGATTGTTAAGAGACAGTAGAATTCTTGACTAACAGTGGCTTCGTGTTTTCACTCAATGTTTTCTGCCTTCTTGCCTCACAGATAATTGAAGAAAATCCCTTAAGTAAACACAGCAGAAAGCTTCATCCTAACCATTGTCAGGATACTATTTTTTCCCTAATAGGCGTCAACACTTATTTTTGTTATCCTTATTGACCTTATTTATTGACACCAATTGTGTCTCTTTCTAAGGGCTAGTAATCCGTATCAAATATCACATGGCCTTTCTTACCTAAAACCAGCTCCCAGTATTTAAAAACAAAACAGAACACTTTCTTCCTTAGATTTCAGGTCAACAATGGTTTCTTTCTTTCAAAAAAAAAAAAAAACAAAACAAAACTCAAGTATTTTAGGCAGATCACAACACTTGTCAGAAACACATTGTCAAGTGTGTTCTTATAGTGATATCAGGACTGTGGAGACTGTGCATACCATTGACTGGGCCTTTCTGTACTTTAGTTTACAGGACTGTGAAAATGGGTATAATGATATGTTTTGCAAGTGTTTTGTGAGAACTAAGTCAGGGAATAAATAAAGCATCAGGCATATAGTAAGCTCTCATAAATGGTTAGTTAGTTCCCTTGTGTTGACAAAATGAAAGGACTTTTAAAGCACATTTATTTGTTGTTTAAACAGTTCTGCCAGCATCAGTCCGGAAGCACAGGCTAAATAAGATGCCATGATTTTCCCTGAATGGAGACCAACTCAAGGAAACAATACAGCATAACAGCTCAACCAGGCAGGCAGGGATCAGAGACCATGGTGGACATCTCATGGTGGCTCCATGAACAACCAACAAGAGGAATAACTCAGCAGCTTGTAGCTGTTTGGAAGCAGCAATAGCAAGCAGCCTGGGACCCTGGCCAGTCACCCCATCTACAGGCACTGAATTTAGAATGAGGGAAGGTGGAGAAGGAAGGGTGCTCCAGAGGGTTACAAAGGAAGTAGCTGCTGGGCGATGGAAGATTTGCAATCCAGATTTTCAATGACCCAGACGCTTTCCTCCCCAGACCGCGTGGCACCCTTGTCTAAGGATGATGTCTTATTTCTGGGCTTTCTCGTGTCCTGTTTGTTCAGATGACTGTCCCAGCTGTTCCTACTGTCTTCTGTGGTTTTCATCTCAAAATGCCAAAATACCAAGACAGTGATTTCTAGTAGTGGGGCAGGCTGAGGGGGAAGACATGGCAAGGAGGTTGCTCTGAGAAGTTCAGAAAAGGTGTTGAGGTCAGAGCCAGCCTTCAAGGAAGGCGGCTGGAGTGCCCAGACCCTGGGCAAGCCCATGGCACCTCAATTCTCAGCCCATTGCACGTTTTTGGAGGAGCTGTATCCTTTAATGTTAGGTCCCTGGGACCTGAGACTTAATTTGGATCTCCCACCTCTGAGGTTTATGAGTATCACAGTGTTAATAAAAATGCCTAATCTTGGGGAAAACTTTCTAAGCAGTCATGCTACAAATGGAGAACATGTGCTAAAACTGGTGAAGGTTTGATTGCTAGTAAGCTGTTGGCCAAATTGACAAAGAAGGGAAAACTTTACAGAAATATAGAAATATTTTTGAAGTTTTCTTATTGCTATATGCATTTCTGAATATATGCATTTGATTATTCCCATGTATCTGTGATGGGCTAATTTTTGTGGCCCTGATGAGCCCTGACATTCACCGCCTTGTGTTGTCCCTCCCAGTGACCTTGGCTTTTGACTTGATTTGGCCAATGGATGTCAGAAAGCATGACCCAGGCTTGATAAGAGCATGCAGTTTGGGCTTATATTCCTGGGACACCCTCTCTTACAGTGCTGAGCCTCATGTAAGGAAATTCAGTTACCTATCTGGGAAAATGGCCACATGGAGAGAAAGGATGT